>NW_027476287.1:0-20000 GCF_051020955.1 Megalopta genalis
ACGCCGCTGGAAAAAAAAGCAATACGCCGCTGGTACGAACCAATACGCCGCTGGAAAAAAAAGCAATACGCCGCTGGTACGAAGCAATACGCCGCTGGTAAAAAAGCAATACGCCGCTGGTACGAACCAATACGCCGCTGGAAAAAAAAGCAATACGCCGCTGGTACGAAGCAATACGCCGCTGGTAAAAAAGCAATACGCCGCTGGTACGAACCAATACGCCGCTGGTACTTTGTAATAAGAATTACATTATAAGATAGAAAGCACTACGCCGCTGGACATAAAATCTCCATTATCCGAACGAAAGTAACACGCCGCTGGTACTTTATTTTATTATAATAATTTAATTATAAGACAGAAACCGCTGGTACTTGGTTGTAAAATCTCCATTATCCGAACGAAAGCAATACGCCGTTGGTACTTGGTTATAAAATTTTCATTACAAGCTAGAAAGCAATATGCCGCTGGTTATATTAATGTAATCTTATGGAAAGCATTACGCCGCTGGAACTTTGACCATTGCAATAATCGATCGGAAGCTATACACAGCAAGGAATACGAATATTATACCAAGAGATCGAAAACAATACGCTGTTCGGACGTTTTGACTAGCTGTCGCACAGTGCAGACGCGTCGACCCGTCGCTCCGCATTTCGAGCGCAATTTCAGTGGTTTTTCAGTTCAGAAAATTACAGAGAGTGTTTGGTTGTGTTGCAGGAGTCAAACTGAATGATTTGATGCATAAAGTTTAATTAAACTCCCATTAGTTTGCCGGGAAACATCGATTCTTCCGATCTAGAAAGAGACAGAGATAGACGATCCGCGTTATGTTAAATATTTCAAGGTTCCCGATTCCACAAAATTATAAAAAGTATACGGCTGTGTAGCAGGGATCAAAACGAGTAATTTCGTGTATAAAGTTTAATTAATATCCCATTAGTTTGCCGGGAAACATCGATTCTTCCGATCTAGAAAGAGACAGAGACAGTCGATCCGCGTTATGATAAATATTTCAAGGTTCCCAATTCCACAAAATTATAAAAAGTATACGGCTGTGTAGCGGGGATCAAAACGAGTAATTTCATGTATAAAGTTTAATTAATCTCCCAATAGTTTGCCGGGAAACATCGATTCTTCCGATCTAGAAAGAGACAGAGATAGACGATCCGCGTTATGTTAAATATTTCAAGGTTCCCGATTCCACAAAATTATAAAAAGTATACGGCTGTGTAGCGGGGATCAAAACGAGTAATTTCATGTATAAAGTTTAATTAATCTCCCAATAGTTTGCCGGGAAACATCGATTATTCCGATCTAGAAAGAGACAGAGACAGTCGATCCGCGTTATGTTAAATATTTCAAGGTTACCGATTCCATAAAATTATAAAAAGTATACGGCTGTGTAGCGGGGATCAAAACGAGTAATTTCATGTATAAAGTTTAATTAAACTCCCAATAGTTTGCCGGGAAACATCGATTATTCCGATCTAGAAAGAGACAGAGACAGTCGATCCGCGTTATGTTAAATATTTCAAGGTTCCCGATTCCACAAAATTATAAAAAGTATACGGCTGTGTAGCGGGGATCAAAACGAGTAATTTCGTGTATAAAGTTTAATTAAACTCCCATTAGTTTGCCGGGAAACATCGATTCTTCCGATCTAGAAAGAGACAGAGATAGACGATCCGCGTTATGTTAAATATTTCAAGGTTCCCGATTCCACAAAATTATAAAAAGTATACGGCTGTGTAGCGGGGATCAAAACGAGTAATTTCATGTATAAAGTTTAATTAATCTCCCAATAGTTTGCCGGGAAACATCGATTCTTCCGATCTAGAAAGAGACAGAGATAGACGATCCGCGTTATGTTAAATATTTCAAGGTTCCCGATTCCACAAAATTATAAAAAGTATACGGCTGTGTAGCGGGGATCAAAACGAGTAATTTCATGTATAAAGTTTAATTAATCTCCCAATAGTTTGCCGGGAAACATCGATTATTCCGATCTAGAAAGAGACAGAGACAGTCGATCCGCGTTATGTTAAATATTTCAAGGTTACCGATTCCATAAAATTATAAAAAGTATACGGCTGTGTAGCGGGGATCAAAACGAGTAATTTCATGTATAAAGTTTAATTAAACTCCCAATAGTTTGCCGGGAAACATCGATTATTCCGATCTAGAAAGAGACAGAGACAGTCGATCCGCGTTATGTTAAATATTTCAAGGTTCCCGATTCCACAAAATTATAAAAAGTATACGGCTGTGTAGCGGGGATCAAAACGAGTAATTTCGTGTATAAAGTTTAATTAAACTCCCAATAGTTTGCCGGGAAACATCGATTATTCCGATCTAGAAAGAGACAGAGACAGTCGATCCGCGTTATGTTAAATATTTCAAGGTTCCCGATTCCACAAAATTATAAAAAGTATACGGCTGTGTAGCGGGGATCAAAACGAGTAATTTCGTGTATAAAGTTTAATTAAACTCCCATTAGTTTGCCGGGAAACATCGATTCTTCCGATCTAGAAAGAGACAGAGATAGACGATCCGCGTTATGTTAAATATTTCAAGGTTCCCGATTCCACAAAATTATAAAAAGTATACGGCTGTGTAGCGGGGATCAAAACGAGTAATTTCATGTATAAAGTTTAATTAATCTCCCAATAGTTTGCCGGGAAACATCGATTATTCCGATCTAGAAAGAGACAGAGACAGTCGATCCGCGTTATGTTAAATATTTCAAGGTTACCGATTCCATAAAATTATAAAAAGTATACGGCTGTGTAGCGGGGATCAAAACGAGTAATTTCATGTATAAAGTTTAATTAAACTCCCAATAGTTTGCCAGGAAACATCGATTATTCCGATCTAGAAAGAGACAGAGACAGTCGATCCGCGTTATGTTAAATATTTCAAGGTTCCCGATTCCACAAAATTATAAAAAGTATACGGCTGTGTAGCGGGGATCAAAACGAGTAATTTCGTGTATAAAGTTTAATTAAACTCCCATTAGTTTGCCGGGAAACATCGATTCTTCCGATCTAGAAAGAGACAGAGACAGTCGATCCGCGTTATGATAAATATTGCAAGGTTCCCGATTCCACAAAATTATAAAAAGTATACGGCTGTGTAGCGGGGATCAAAACGAGTAATTTCGTGTATAAAGTTTAATTAATATCCCATTACTTTGCCGGGAAACATCAATACTTCGATCGCGCGAGAGAGACAGAGAAACGAACAGTCTTTTTTTCGATTTACGGCTAAAATAAATTTTTCTCATTTTATTCAATAACATATTCTTGCTTAGATAACTTTTTTACATAGGGATTAAGCATTTAGAACGATATAATGTTTAAAATAAGGGCACTTTACTCTTGACATTTTACGGTTTTTTCAATTTTCTGAAAAATCCTATCATTAGATTTTTTTAAAAATACGATATTCTTGCTTAGCTAACGTTTCTACATAGGGATTAAGCATTTAGAACGAAATCTAATGTCAGAAAATGGCACTTTACTCTTGACATTTTTCGGTTTTTTCAATTTTCTGGGAAATCCTATCATTAGATTTTTTTAAAAATACGATATTCTTGCTTAACTAACGTTTTTACATAGGGATTAAGCATTTAGAACGAAACCTAATGTAGGAAAATGGTACTTTACTCTTGATCGGTACGTTGGGACTTTGAAAATATTCGGGCGTACGCGGCGCGCTCGGCGCTTCGAACAGCTCCGGTGTCCCCATTATTTTCGATTTACGGCTAAAATAAATTTTTCTAATTTTTTTCAATAACATATTCCTGCTAAAATAACTTTTTTACATAGGGATTAAGCATTTAGAACGATACATTGTTTAAAATAAGGGCACTTTACTCTTGACATTTTACGGTTTTTTCAATTTTCTGAAAAATCCTATCATTAGATTTTTTTAAAAATACGATATTCTTGCTTAACTAACGTTTCTACATAGGGATTAAGCATTTAGAACGAAATCTAATGTCAGAAAATGGCACTTTACTCTTGACATTTTTCGGTTTTTTCAATTTTCTGGAAAATCCTATCATTAGATTTTTTTAAAAATACGATATTCTTGCTTAACTAACGTTTTTACATAGGGATTAAGCATTTAGAACGAAATCTAATGTAGGAAAATGGTACTTTACTCTTGATCGGTACGTTGGGACTTTGAAAATATTCGGGCGTTCCAATCGCTCGTCTGTTGCATCATAGCGCGTCTCGGCGCAATCGACCGATTCGCTCGATCCATTATTTTCGATTTACGGCTAAAATAAATTTTTCTAATTTCTTTCAATAACATATTCCTGCTTAAATAACTTTTTTACATAGGGATTAAGCATTTAGAACGATACATTGTTTAAAGTAAGGGCACTTTACTCTTGACATTTTACGGTTTTTTCAATTTTCTGAAAAATCCTATCATTAGATTTTTTTAAAAATACGATATTCTTGCTTAACTAACGTTTCTACATAGGGATTAAGCATTTAGAACGAAATCTAATGTCAGAAAATGGCACTTTACTCTTGACATTTTTCGGTTTTTTCAATTTTCTGGAAAATCCTATCATTAGATTTTTTTAAAAATACGATATTCTTGCTTAACTAACGTTTTTACATAGGGATTAAGCATTTAGAACGAAATCTAATGTAGGAAAATGGTACTTTACTCTTGATCGGTACGTTGGGACTTTGAAAATATTCGGGCGTTCCAATCGCTCGTCTGTTGCATCATAGCGCGTCTCGGCGCAATCGACCGATTCGCTCGATCCATTATTTTCGATTTACGGCTAAAATAAATTTTTCTAATTTTTTTCAATAACATATTCCTGCTAAAATAACTTTTTTACATAGGGATTAAGCATTTAGAACGATACATTGTTTAAAATAAGGGCACTTTACTCTTGACATTTTACGGTTTTTTCAATTTTCTGAAAAATCCTATCATTAGATTTTTTTAAAAATACGATATTCTTGCTTAACTAACGTTTCTACATAGGGATTAAGCATTTAGAACGAAATCTAATGTCAGAAAATGGCACTTTACTCTTGACATTTTTCGGTTTTTTCAATTTTCTGGAAAATCCTATCATTAGATTTTTTTTAAAATACGATATTCTTGCTTAACTAACGTTTTTACATAGGGATTAAGCATTTAGAACGAAATCTAATGTAGGAAAATGGTACTTTACTCTTGATCGGTACGTTGGGACTTTGAAAATATTCGGGCGTACGCGGCGCGCTCGGCGCTTCGAACAGCTCCGGTGTCCCCATTATTTTCGATTTACGGCTAAAATAAATTTTTCTAATTTTTTTCAAGAACATATTCCTGCTAAAATAACTTTTTTACATAGGGATTAAGCATTTAGAACGATACATTGTTTAAAATAAGGGCACTTTACTCTTGACATTTTACGGTTTTTTCAATTTTCTGAAAAATCCTATCATTAGATTTTTTTAAAAATACGATATTCTTGCTTAACTAACGTTTCTACATAGGGATTAAGCATTTAGAACGAAATCTAATGTCAGAAAATGGCACTTTACTCTTGACATTTTTCGGTTTTTTCAATTTTCTGGAAAATCCTATCATTAGATTTTTTTAAAAATACGATATTCTTGCTTAACTAACGTTTTTACATAGGGATTAAGCATTTAGAACGAAATCTAATGTAGGAAAATGGTACTTTACTCTTGATCGGTACGTTGGGACTTTGAAAATATTCGGGCGTTCCAATCGCTCGTCTGTTGCATCATAGCGCGTCTCGGCGCAATCGACCGATTCGCTCGATCCATTATTTTCGATTTACGGCTAAAATAAATTTTTCTAATTTTTTTCAATAACATATTCCTGCTTAAATAACTTTTTTACATAGGGATTAAGCATTTAGAACGATACATTGTTTAAAGTAAGGGCACTTTACTCTTGACATTTTACGGTTTTTTCAATTTTCTGAAAAATCCTATCATTAGATTTTTTTAAAAATACGATATTCTTGCTTAACTAACGTTTCTACATAGGGATTAAGCATTTAGAACGAAATCTAATGTCAGAAAATGGCACTTTACTCTTGACATTTTTCGGTTTTTTCAATTTTCTGGGAAATCCTATCATTAGATTTTTTTAAAAATACGATATTCTTGCTTAACTAACGTTTTTACATAGGGATTAAGCATTTAGAACGAAATCTAATGTAGGAAAATGGTACTTTACTCTTGATCGGTACGTTGGGACTTTGAAAATATTCGGGCGTTCCAATCGCTCGTCTGTTGCATCATAGCGCGTCTCGGCGCAATCGACCGATTCGCTCGATCCATTATTTTCGATTTACGGCTAAAATAAATTTTTCTAATTTTTTTCAATAACATATTCCTGCTTAAATAACTTTTTTACATAGGGATTAAGCATTTAGAACGATACATTGTTTAAAGTAAGGGCACTTTACTCTTGACATTTTACGGTTTTTTCAATTTTCTGAAAAATCCTATCATTAGATTTTTTTAAAAATACGATATTCTTGCTTAACTAACGTTTCTACATAGGGATTAAGCATTTAGAACGAAATCTAATGTCAGAAAATGGCACTTTACTCTTGACATTTTTCGGTTTTTTCAATTTTCTGGAAAATCCTATCATTAGATTTTTTTTAAAATACGATATTCTTGCTTAACTAACGTTTTTACATAGGGATTAAGCATTTAGAACGAAATCTAATGTAGGAAAATGGTACTTTACTCTTGATCGGTACGTTGGGACTTTGAAAATATTCGGGCGTACGCGGCGCGCTCGGCGCTTCGAACAGCTCCGGTGTCCCCATTATTTTCGATTTACGGCTAAAATAAATTTTTCTAATTTTTTTCAATAACATATTCCTGCTAAAATAACTTTTTTACATAGGGATTAAGCATTTAGAACGATACATTGTTTAAAATAAGGGCACTTTACTCTTGACATTTTACGGTTTTTTCAATTTTCTGAAAAATCCTATCATTAGATTTTTTTAAAAATACGATATTCTTGCTTAACTAACGTTTCTACATAGGGATTAAGCATTTAGAACGAAATCTAATGTCAGAAAATGGCACTTTACTCTTGACATTTTTCGGTTTTTTCAATTTTCTGGGAAATCCTATCATTAGATTTTTTTAAAAATACGATATTCTTGCTTAACTAACGTTTTTACATAGGGATTAAGCATTTAGAACGAAATCTAATGTAGGAAAATGGTACTTTACTCTTGATCGGTACGTTGGGACTTTGAAAATATTCGGGCGTTCCAATCGCTCGTCTGTTGCATCATAGCGCGTCTCGGCGCAATCGACCGATTCGCTCGATCCATTATTTTCGATTTACGGCTAAAATAAATTTTTCTAATTTTTTTCAATAACATATTCCTGCTTAAATAACTTTTTTACATAGGGATTAAGCATTTAGAACGATACATTGTTTAAAGTAAGGGCACTTTACTCTTGACATTTTACGGTTTTTTCAATTTTCTGAAAAATCCTATCATTAGATTTTTTTAAAAATACGATATTCTTGCTTAACTAACGTTTCTACATAGGGATTAAGCATTTAGAACGAAATCTAATGTCAGAAAATGGCACTTTACTCTTGACATTTTTCGGTTTTTTCAATTTTCTGGGAAATCCTATCATTAGATTTTTTTAAAAATACGATATTCTTGCTTAACTAACGTTTTTACATAGGGATTAAGCATTTAGAACGAAATCTAATGTAGGAAAATGGTACTTTACTCTTGATCGGTACGTTGGGACTTTGAAAATATTCGGGCGTTCCAATCGCTCGTCTGTTGCATCATAGCGCGTCTCGGCGCAATCGACCGATTCGCTCGATCCATTATTTTCGATTTACGGCTAAAATAAATTTTTCTAATTTTTTTCAATAACATATTCCTGCTTAAATAACTTTTTTACATAGGGATTAAGCATTTAGAACGATACATTGTTTAAAGTAAGGGCACTTTACTCTTGACATTTTACGGTTTTTTCAATTTTCTGAAAAATCCTATCATTAGATTTTTTTAAAAATACGATAATCTTGCTTAACTAACGTTTCTACATAGGGTTTAAGCATTTAGAACGAAATCTAATGTCAGAAAATGGCACTTTACTCTTGACATTTTTCGGTTTTTTCAATTTTCTGGAAAATCCTATCATTAGATTTTTTTTAAAATACGATATTCTTGCTTAACTAACGTTTTTACATAGGGATTAAGCATTTAGAACGAAATCTAATGTAGGAAAATGGTACTTTACTCTTGATCGGTACGTTGGGACTTTGAAAATATTCGGGCGTACGCGGCGCGCTCGGCGCTTCGAACAGCTCCGGTGTCCCCATTATTTTCGATTTACGGCTAAAATAAATTTTTCTAATTTTTTTCAATAACATATTCCTGCTAAAATAACTTTTTTACATAGGGATTAAGCATTTAGAACGATACATTGTTTAAAATAAGGGCACTTTACTCTTGACATTTTACGGTTTTTTCAATTTTCTGAAAAATCCTATCATTAGATTTTTTTAAAAATACGATATTCTTGCTTAACTAACGTTTCTACATAGGGATTAAGCATTTAGAACGAAATCTAATGTCAGAAAATGGCACTTTACTCTTGACATTTTTCGGTTTTTTCAATTTTCTGGAAAATCCTATCATTAGATTTTTTTAAAAATACGATATTCTTGCTTAACTAACGTTTTTACATAGGGATTAAGCATTTAGAACGAAATCTAATGTAGGAAAATGGTACTTTACTCTTGATCGGTACGTTGGGACTTTGAAAATATTCGGGCGTTCCAATCGCTCGTCTGTTGCATCATAGCGCGTCTCGGCGCAATCGACCGATTCGCTCGATCCATTATTTTCGATTTACGGCTAAAATAAATTTTTCTAATTTTTTTCAATAACATATTCCTGCTTAAATAACTTTTTTACATAGGGATTAAGCATTTAGAACGATACATTGTTTAAAGTAAGGGCACTTTACTCTTGACATTTTACGGTTTTTTCAATTTTCTGAAAAATCCTATCATTAGATTTTTTTAAAAATACGATATTCTTGCTTAACTAACGTTTCTACATAGGGATTAAGCATTTAGAACGAAATCTAATGTCAGAAAATGGCACTTTACTCTTGACATTTTACGGTTTTTTCAATTTTCTGAAAAATCCTATCATTAGATTTTTTTAAAAATACGATATTCTTGCTTAACTAACGTTTCTACATAGGGATTAAGCATTTAGAACGAAATCTAATGTCAGAAAATGGCACTTTACTCTTGACATTTTTCGGTTTTTTCAATTTTCTGGGAAATCCTATCATTAGATTTTTTTAAAAATACGATATTCTTGCTTAACTAACGTTTTTACATAGGGATTAAGCATTTAGAACGAAATCTAATGTAGGAAAATGGTACTTTACTCTTGATCGGTACGTTGGGACTTTGAAAATATTCGGGCGTTCCAATCGCTCGTCTGTTGCATCATAGCGCGTCTCGGCGCAATCGACCGATTCGCTCGATCCATTATTTTCGATTTACGGCTAAAATAAATTTTTCTAATTTCTTTCAATAACATATTCCTGCTTAAATAACTTTTTTACATAGGGATTAAGCATTTAGAACGATACATTGTTTAAAATAAGGGCACTTTACTCTTGACATTTTACGGTTTTTTCAATTTTCTGAAAAATCCTATCATTAGATTTTTTTAAAAATACGATATTCTTGCTTAGCTAACGTTTCTACATAGGGATTAAGCATTTAGAACGAAATCTAATGTCAGAAAATGGCACTTTACTCTTGACATTTTTCGGTTTTTTCAATTTTCTGGAAAATCCTATCATTAGATTTTTTTAAAAATACGATATTCTTGCTTAACTAACGTTTTTACATAGGGATTAAGCATTTAGAACGAAATCTAATGTAGGAAAATGGTACTTTACTCTTGATCGGTACGTTGGGACTTTGAAAATATTCGGGCGTTCCAATCGCTCGTCTGTTGCATCATAGCGCGTCTCGGCGCAATCGACCGATTCGCTCGATCCATTATTTTCGATTTACGGCTAAAATAAATTTTTCTAATTTTTTTCAATAACATATTCCTGCTTAAATAACTTTTTTACATAGGGATTAAGCATTTAGAACGATACATTGTTTAAAGTAAGGGCACTTTACTCTTGACATTTTACGGTTTTTTCAATTTTCTGAAAAATCCTATCATTAGATTTTTTTAAAAATACGATAATCTTGCTTAACTAACGTTTCTACATAGGGATTAAGCATTTAGAACGAAATCTAATGTCAGAAAATGGCACTTTACTCTTGACATTTTTCGGTTTTTTCAATTTTCTGGAAAATCCTATCATTAGATTTTTTTTAAAATACGATATTCTTGCTTAACTAACGTTTTTACATAGGGATTAAGCATTTAGAACGAAATCTAATGTAGGAAAATGGTACTTTACTCTTGATCGGTACGTTGGGACTTTGAAAATATTCGGGCGTACGCGGCGCGCTCGGCGCTTCGAACAGCTCCGGTGTCCCCATTATTTTCGATTTACGGCTAAAATAAATTTTTCTAATTTTTTTCAATAACATATTCCTGCTAAAATAACTTTTTTACATAGGGATTAAGCATTTAGAACGATACATTGTTTAAAATAAGGGCACTTTACTCTTGACATTTTACGGTTTTTTCAATTTTCTGAAAAATCCTATCATTAGATTTTTTTAAAAATACGATATTCTTGCTTAACTAACGTTTCTACATAGGGATTAAGCATTTAGAACGAAATCTAATGTCAGAAAATGGCACTTTACTCTTGACATTTTTCGGTTTTTTCAATTTTCTGGAAAATCCTATCATTAGATTTTTTTAAAAATACGATATTCTTGCTTAACTAACGTTTTTACATAGGGATTAAGCATTTAGAACGAAATCTAATGTAGGAAAATGGTACTTTACTCTTGATCGGTACGTTGGGACTTTGAAAATATTCGGGCGTTCCAATCGCTCGTCTGTTGCATCATAGCGCGTCTCGGCGCAATCGACCGATTCGCTCGATCCATTATTTTCGATTTACGGCTAAAATAAATTTTTCTAATTTTTTTCAATAACATATTCCTGCTTAAATAACTTTTTTACATAGGGATTAAGCATTTAGAACGATACATTGTTTAAAGTAAGGGCACTTTACTCTTGACATTTTACGGTTTTTTCAATTTTCTGAAAAATCCTATCATTAGATTTTTTTAAAAATACGATAATCTTGCTTAACTAACGTTTCTACATAGGGATTAAGCATTTAGAACGAAATCTAATGTCAGAAAATGGCACTTTACTCTTGACATTTTTCGGTTTTTTCAATTTTCTGGAAAATCCTATCATTAGATTTTTTTTAAAATACGATATTCTTGCTTAACTAACGTTTTTACATAGGGATTAAGCATTTAGAACGAAATCTAATGTAGGAAAATGGTACTTTACTCTTGATCGGTACGTTGGGACTTTGAAAATATTCGGGCGTACGCGGCGCGCTCGGCGCTTCGAACAGCTCCGGTGTCCCCATTATTTTCGATTTACGGCTAAAATAAATTTTTCTAATTTTTTTCAATAACATATTCCTGCTAAAATAACTTTTTTACATAGGGATTAAGCATTTAGAACGATACATTGTTTAAAATAAGGGCACTTTACTCTTGACATTTTACGGTTTTTTCAATTTTCTGAAAAATCCTATCATTAGATTTTTTTAAAAATACGATATTCTTGCTTAACTAACGTTTCTACATAGGGATTAAGCATTTAGAACGAAATCTAATGTCAGAAAATGGCACTTTACTCTTGACATTTTTCGGTTTTTTCAATTTTCTGGAAAATCCTATCATTAGATTTTTTTAAAAATACGATATTCTTGCTTAACTAACGTTTTTACATAGGGATTAAGCATTTAGAACGAAATCTAATGTAGGAAAATGGTACTTTACTCTTGATCGGTACGTTGGGACTTTGAAAATATTCGGGCGTTCCAATCGCTCGTCTGTTGCATCATAGCGCGTCTCGGCGCAATCGACCGATTCGCTCGATCCATTATTTTCGATTTACGGCTAAAATAAATTTTTCTAATTTTTTTCAATAACATATTCCTGCTTAAATAACTTTTTTACATAGGGATTAAGCATTTAGAACGATACATTGTTTAAAGTAAGGGCACTTTACTCTTGACATTTTACGGTTTTTTCAATTTTCTGAAAAATCCTATCATTAGATTTTTTTAAAAATACGATAATCTTGCTTAACTAACGTTTCTACATAGGGATTAAGCATTTAGAACGAAATCTAATGTCAGAAAATGGCACTTTACTCTTGACATTTTTCGGTTTTTTCAATTTTCTGGAAAATCCTATCATTAGATTTTTTTTAAAATACGATATTCTTGCTTAACTAACGTTTTTACATAGGGATTAAGCATTTAGAACGAAATCTAATGTAGGAAAATGGTACTTTACTCTTGATCGGTACGTTGGGACTTTGAAAATATTCGGGCGTACGCGGCGCGCTCGGCGCTTCGAACAGCTCCGGTGTCCCCATTATTTTCGATTTACGGCTAAAATAAATTTTTCTAATTTTTTTCAATAACATATTCCTGCTAAAATAACTTTTTTACATAGGGATTAAGCATTTAGAACGATACATTGTTTAAAATAAGGGCACTTTACTCTTGACATTTTACGGTTTTTTCAATTTTCTGAAAAATCCTATCATTAGATTTTTTTAAAAATACGATATTCTTGCTTAACTAACGTTTCTACATAGGGATTAAGCATTTAGAACGAAATCTAATGTCAGAAAATGGCACTTTACTCTTGACATTTTTCGGTTTTTTCAATTTTCTGGAAAATCCTATCATTAGATTTTTTTAAAAATACGATATTCTTGCTTAACTAACGTTTTTACATAGGGATTAAGCATTTAGAACGAAATCTAATGTAGGAAAATGGTACTTTACTCTTGATCGGTACGTTGGGACTTTGAAAATATTCGGGCGTTCCAATCGCTCGTCTGTTGCATCATAGCGCGTCTCGGCGCAATCGACCGATTCGCTCGATCCATTATTTTCGATTTACGGCTAAAATAAATTTTTCTAATTTTTTTCAATAACATATTCCTGCTTAAATAACTTTTTTACATAGGGATTAAGCATTTAGAACGATACATTGTTTAAAGTAAGGGCACTTTACTCTTGACATTTTACGGTTTTTTCAATTTTCTGAAAAATCCTATCATTAGATTTTTTTAAAAATACGATATTCTTGCTTAACTAACGTTTCTACATAGGGATTAAGCATTTAGAACGAAATCTAATGTCAGAAAATGGCACTTTACTCTTGACATTTTTCGGTTTTTTCAATTTTCTGGGAAATCCTATCATTAGATTTTTTTAAAAATACGATATTCTTGCTTAACTAACGTTTTTACATAGGGATTAAGCATTTAGAACGAAACCTAATGTAGGAAAATGGTACTTTACTCTTGATCGGTACGTTGGGACTTTGAAAATATTCGGGCGTACGCGGCGCGCTCGGCGCTTCGAACAGCTCCGGTGTCCCCATTATTTTCGATTTACGGCTAAAATAAATTTTTCTAATTTTTTTCAATAACATATTCCTGCTAAAATAACTTTTTTACATAGGGATTAAGCATTTAGAACGATACATTGTTTAAAATAAGGGCACTTTACTCTTGACATTTTACGGTTTTTTCAATTTTCTGAAAAATCCTATCATTAGATTTTTTTAAAAATACGATATTCTTGCTTAACTAACGTTTCTACATAGGGATTAAGCATTTAGAACGAAATCTAATGTCAGAAAATGGCACTTTACTCTTGACATTTTTCGGTTTTTTCAATTTTCTGGAAAATCCTATCATTAGATTTTTTTAAAAATACGATATTCTTGCTTAACTAACGTTTTTACATAGGGATTAAGCATTTAGAACGAAATCTAATGTAGGAAAATGGTACTTTACTCTTGATCGGTACGTTGGGACTTAGAAAATATTCGGCCGTACGCGGCGCGTCTCGGCGCTTCGAACAGCTCCGGTGTCCCCATTATTTTCGATTTACGGCTAAAATAAATTTTTCTAATTTTTTTCAATTACATATTCTTGCTTAGATAACTTTTTTACATAGGGATTAAGCATTTAGAACGACATATTGTTTAAAATAATGGTACTTTACTCTTGTGATTTTTCGGTTTTTTTTGATTATTTTGAAAAATAAATTTTTGTAATTTTTTTAAATACGATATTCGTGATCAGTGAACGATTTCACATATGGATTAAGCATTTAGAATCGTGCGGAAGCGTTATTAAAAAAGTTTACTCGATGCGATGGGACTTTGAAAAGTTTGTGAAAATTTTCATATTGGGAAAAAATGTGTAATTTTTTGTCTAGTTTACGGTAATGTAATTTATTTTAATGTTTACTATAAATTTTTTTTTCGTTCGTTCACGCGCTATGTTACAACAGCACGGCCGGGCGGTCTGTTGCCGCGGCGGTTTACACTCATAAGCGCGCGTGCTATTCGGCCGGCGGCGCCGGCGTCCTTGCCGGCCGTTCGGTATCTATAAGAGATACACGGTCCGTGCGAGGCGGACGGAGCAGAGCGGGTTTTGGGCCAATTCTACGATCTCGGTCGAGAAGCTGTCTCAGAGCTCCTTCGGGGCTTCGGTCCTGACTGTTTCGTGCCGTTTACGTTACGGACTTTTCTCCACACAGCGTGGCCACGGGTCGGTGTCTTTGACCGAATGGCCCATATGTGGCAAGCCCTACGGGGTTGGTTACCCGTATGCACTTTGTATGTATACTCGTACTCACTGAGCAATCGACTCTTCTGTCCGAGCGATGGAAAAATTTTTTAAAATGCATCTGTAAGATTTGGAAGCAAATCGTACCAATTGAAAACTGTGGCTAAAATGAATAGCCCAGTGGAGAGAGAAAACTATCAAAAAACTGATTTTTTAAATCAAGAGGTGTCAGAAATCGAAATGCCTAGCGCGAGCGGAAGAACACGCTTTCTCGCCAGTCCAGCATGTGTCCTGTCCGTTCTTCCTCGGCTTGCCGATTTTGCCCAGATCAGAGGTTTCGTGCTTCCGGCGGTCAGAAGATCAGTGTGAGCGTACGCGCTTCCACGACTATGGCATCACCCATGTACTTTTTCCTTTGAATATATTTGAGTACATAAAAAATATTAAAACATATAGAGAGAACTGTGTCTTGGATCTTAAAAATTTGTCAATAGCGATGATATATTATTACTTAACTTGAAGTATTTGTACGTTTTAGCTGGGACGTACATTTATCTTACAAGATGTTAATAGCGAGACTCTTGAAGATAAAATTATCTTGTGATTTTATGAAGGCAAAGATAGAAACGTACGAAGCTGGCGTACGTAGAAAAATGTGATTTTATGATAGAACAAAAATATAATACGTACGTTTTTGGGCGTACGGTAAAATATCTGTATGGTAGAAAAATGAAAGAAATTGAGCGTTAAAGAAGATATGTTACAAGCGCGGAATGTGGCAAAACTTGTACATATTTGAAAGAGAAAAGTGGTGTGTCGACCTGACATATATATATGAAACAGGCGACGATGGAAAAGGATTTAAATTTTGTCCATTTTATATATACATATTGTATAGTTCCCTGGTTGATCCTGCCAGTAGTCATATGCTTGTCTCAAAGATTAAGCCATGCATGTCTCAGTACATGCCGTATTAAGGTGAAACCGCGAATGGCTCATTAAATCAGTTATGGTTTCTTAGATCGTACTAAAATTTACTTGGATAACTGTGGTAATTCTAGAGCTAATACATGCAAAACAGAGTTCCGACCAGAGATGGTAGGAACGCTTTTATTAGATCAAAACCAATCGGTGGCGGGTGTTTACACTCGTCCATCGTTTGCTTTGGTGACTCTGAATAACTTTGTGCTGATCGCATGGTCTTATAGCACCGGCGACGCATCTTTCAAATGTCTGCCTTATCAACTGTCGATGGTAGGTTCTGCGCCTACCATGGTTGTAACGGGTAACGGGGAATCAGGGTTCGATTCCGGAGAGGGAGCCTGAGAAACGGCTACCACATCCAAGGAAGGCAGCAGGCGCGCAAATTACCCACTCCCGGCACGGGGAGGTAGTGACGAAAAATAACGATACGGGACTCATCCGAGGCCCCGTAATCGGAATGAGTACACTTTAAATCCTTTAACGAGGATCCATTGGAGGGCAAGTCTGGTGCCAGCAGCCGCGGTAATTCCAGCTCCAATAGCGTATATTAAAGTTGTTGCGGTTAAAAAGCTCGTAGTTGAATCTGTGTGTCACAGTGTCGGTTCATCGCTCGCGGTGTTTAACTGGCATTATGTGGTACGTCCTACCGGTGGGCTTTGCTCTTCACGGGGCGGTCCAACTAATATCCCATCGCGGTGCTCTTCACTGAGTGTCGAGGTGGGCCGGTACGTTTACTTTGAACAAATTAGAGTGCTCAAAGCAGGCTACCTTCGCCTGAATACTGTGTGCATGGAATAATGGAATAGGACCTCGGTTCTATTTTGTTGGTTTTCGGAACCCCGAGGTAATGATTAATAGGGACAGATGGGGGCATTCGTATTGCGACGTTAGAGGTGAAATTCTTGGATCGTCGCAAGACGGACAGAAGCGAAAGCATTTGCCAAAAATGTTTTCATTAATCAAGAACGAAAGTTAGAGGTTCGAAGGCGATCAGATACCGCCCTAGTTCTAACCATAAACGATGCCAGCTAGCGATCCGCCGAAGTTCCTACGATGACTCGGCGGGCAGCTTCCGGGAAACCAAAGCTTTTGGGTTCCGGGGGAAGTATGGTTGCAAAGCTGAAACTTAAAGGAATTGACGGAAGGGCACCACCAGGAGTGGAGCCTGCGGCTTAATTTGACTCAACACGGGAAACCTCACCAGGCCCGGACACCGGAAGGATTGACAGATTGATAGCTCTTTCTTGATTCGGTGGGTGGTGGTGCATGGCCGTTCTTAGTTGGTGGAGCGATTTGTCTGGTTAATTCCGATAACGAACGAGACTCTAGCCTGCTAAATAGACGTAATTATGGTATCTCGAAGGCTCTCGGCTTCTGCCGGTGGGGTTTTTACTACCAACGTACAAACAAATCTTCTTAGAGGGACAGGCGGCTTCTAGCCGCACGAGATTGAGCAATAACAGGTCTGTGATGCCCTTAGATGTTCTGGGCCGCACGCGCGCTACACTGAAGGAATCAGCGTGTGTTCCCTGGCCGAAAGGCCCGGGTAACCCGCTGAACCTCCTTCGTGCTAGGGATTGGGGCTTGCAATTATTCCCCATGAACGAGGAATTCCCAGTAAGCGCGAGTCATAAGCTCGCGTTGATTACGTCCCTGCCCTTTGTACACACCGCCCGTCGCTACTACCGATTGAATGATTTAGTGAGGTCTTCGGACTGGTGCGCGGCAATGTTTCGGCATTGCCGATGATGCCGGGAAGATGACCAAACTTGATTATTTAGAGGAAGTAAAAGTCGTAACAAGGTTTCCGTAGGTGAACCTGCGGAAGGATCATTACAATGTTCCAATATATCTCAAAGAGAGAGGAGAGGAGGAGAGAAAATGAATTCGATTAGTTTGTGGATAAGAATTCATATAAAAAAAAAAGATATTGTTGAGCCCGCCAGATCATTCGTGCGTGATTTACACGGCCAGACGTGTGTACTACACGTATTAGGCCTTTGATCTGCGTTGCGTAGGCCACAACAAATCTTTCAAAGAGAGAGAGATATATGTGTTGTTGGGGTTTGTGATTATGAAGGTGCCCCAACGCACAAAAATATATAAAAATGTACAAAGTTGGGATGTGGTGTGGTGGAGAAGAGTTGGGCCCGACCAGATCATTCGTGCGTGATTTACACGGCAGACGTGTGTACTACACGTATTAGGCCTTTGATCTGCGTTGCGTAGGCCATCTTCCTTCCAAGACACACACGTGTTGGGGTTTGTGTGATTTTATGATAGTGCCCCAACACGGAAAAATAAGCGTACGAGAAGAGTTGGGCCCGACCAGATCATTCGTGCGTGATTTATACACGGCCAGACGCGTATTATATTACACGTATTAGGCCTTTGATCTGCGTTGCGTAGGCCATCTTCTCGATAGAGAGAAAGCCAATGTATTCTTTTTTCTTTCTTTACACACACACACACACACAGTTGTAGTAGGACAGGGAGGGATGCGAGCGTGCTAATCACGCTTCCTCAAGTCTTCGCTGTGGTGTAAAAAAAAAAAGAAAAAAAGGAATCGTTGGGAAAGTCCAAAGGACGAAAATATCGGGCAGTCTGAAGATAACTTAATGCTCGTTTACATTGGTATCAAGAGAGACCGGCTTGTGTAGCTCGTTTCAATGCTGTGTCGTTGTCATTGACACCCTACTCTGTTGCGCGCTAGTGGCAGCATGAGCGTGGGACGTATATATATATGACACCCAGCTAGAGCCGGCCGTGAGTCCGTCCGGTGTAAATAACGACGAAAGGAGAGAGAAACTTTTCGAATCCAGTATCGGGTTGATAATTGTCCAGTTTGAATATCCATATCCCCGTCGTTTTTGGAGGTGATATACTCTCTGTGTTTCTTCGATAGAAGGCTTTTCAATGTTCTATTCGCTCCGACCGTCGAACTTGCAAGAAAACAGTGGTTTTGGATTTGCTCGTACATATATATATATGGTTTCGACGGAAATATCTCGTTCTTTAAGGGACAATTATGTCGTTGTACGACGACTCCCGAATCTCCTTCGCGCGCTGGTTGGAGCTCTTCGGGTATCGGTTTGTTCCGAAATATAACACAAAAATGTGGTGGATAGCAAATACACATTATATATATGAGAGAATAAAAGGGAAAAATTACCCTGAACGGTGGATCACTTGGCTCGTGGGTCGATGAAGAACGCAGCTAATTGCGCGTCAACGTGTGAACTGCAGGACACATGAACATCGACATTTCGAACGCACATTGCGGTCCACGGATACAATTCCTGGACCACGCCTGGCTGAGGGTCGTTTACGTACTTATAAACTGCTTGCGTTGATGGCACTTGTTGCCTATATACGTACGAGCGAATGATGGGCGCTTCGTCGGCGTTTGTCGCGGTCCTATGAATATTGAGAAATTTTACGTACGTCTAACAGTCTTCGAGAGAGATGGAAATCGTGTTCGAACTAGCGTGAGTGTGGAAGGCGGTGTCGTGTGTCGTATATGTTTTATATACGTCCGCCCGTCTGAAACACCGCTTCGAAGCGGTGACAAAATCTTTTTCGGGACGATTCGTATCCGTAGAACTATCGAGATTTCACTGGTACATTTTCAACGCGCTCCCGACGTCGCCTGAAATGAAACGAGATGGGTTTAACCCACGAAAGCGTACTACACGAGTCTGTCCTATGTGAAGACTGTGTACAGAGATCGAACGAACGCATGAAAGAAATTGAACGAAAGAACACATAACCCGCAAAAATATAGAGTAGAATTGTGACCGTTGCTTCGAATTTGAATTTATATGTATATATATATCATAGCCCCAGGGAGTGGAACCTATGAGTGTGGAAGGATGTCTCTTACCGTTATGTTGCCAGAGGAAAAAAAGTCTCTCTCTTCGTACGACACATTTGTGTACGAATTGTATCGATGGCTATATAGATCCGATGTTGCACATATTCTGAGTAAAGAACACCCCACCCGGGTTACCGTCCTAAAACTCTTCTATTGGTGTGGCTATGATGTGTGTGTCAACGCAATCGCGAGTCTGGTTCTACGGGAAAACCGTTTGTCGGTCGCCCCATATATCTTTTTGTTCTCTTCAAATGATCGAATAGCGAAACCGCACGAGATCAATCGGTC
>NW_027476287.1:22500-27500 GCF_051020955.1 Megalopta genalis
GGGAGATCCGGGGAGAGTTTTCTTTTCTGTATAAGCGTTCGAGTTCCCTGGAAACCTCTAGCAGGGAGATAGGGTTTGGAACGCGAAGAGCACCGCAGTTGCGGCGGTGTCCGGATCATCCCCTCGGACCTTGAAAATCCAGGAGAGGGCCACGTGGAGGTGTCGCGCCGGTTCGTACCCATATCCGCAGCAGGTCTCCAAGGTAAAGAGCCTCTAGTCGATAGATTAATGTAGGTAAGGGAAGTCGGCAAATTGGATCCGTAACTTCGGGATAAGGATTGGCTCTGAGGAGCGGGGCGTGTCGGGCTTGGTCGGGAAGCGGGTCTGGCTGACGTGCCGGGCCTGGGCGAGGTGAACGGCTCTCGTGGCTGGGATCCGAGCTCGGTCCCGTGCCTTGGCCTCCCGCGGATCTTCCTTGCTGCGAGGCTTCCGTGGCGTTTCCCATCGGTGCGGTCGTCCTCTTCGGCCGCCATTCAACGCTCAGCTCAGAACTGGCACGGACTAGGGGAATCCGACTGTCTAATTAAAACAAAGCATTGCGATGGCCCCCACGGGTGTTGACGCAATGTGATTTCTGCCCAGTGCTCTGAATGTCAACGTGAAGAAATTCAAAAAAGCGCGGGTAAACGGCGGGAGTAACTATGACTCTCTTAAGGTAGCCAAATGCCTCGTCATCTAATTAGTGACGCGCATGAATGGATTAACGAGATTCCCATCTGTCCCTATCTACTAAGGATTTCAGTGGCCAATCGACAAAGCCAGCCTGGTGTCAGAGCAGCTGTTTCAGGAGTTCCGAAAATTCGCACGATCCGTAAGCAAGACTAAGAAGCGAACATAGAACGAAACTGCATACGGAGCGTGGACTCGTCCAGCTCCGTTGATGTACGGCATGCTGGGCGAACCCCTCGGGGTTCGTCCCCTCGGGCCAGGCTGAAGCCCCTCTTGCGGAGATAAAAGACTTTAACACTACTCCGTAAGAGTGCCTGGATTGGGTTGGACTCGAGGTGGCAGTGGGAGTAGCACGCTGTCTTCCCCTGATACGATGGTGAACGAAGGTAGAGCCCGAACACCAGGCACAAGTCGCAAGAGCGGCCGGTATGGTCCACCAAGGACTTAGGTACGGCCCGTCTCTCAGAGACCACAGTTTGACGACAACACTAACTGTCCCTATCTACTGGCGGTGGCGGTCTGTGGCCACCCAGGGCGGGAGATAACCCCCGAACTAGCCCTCGCGTAGGAGGGTTGATCGGCCGAGTCGATGGGTGTATCGGCGATGAAGGCATTAGAGACCGTCAGTGCGTCGTACATGTAGTACTTCGCATAATGGCGAGGCCCTGATTTAGCATACGGGCTGTGGCGTGTTCTTTGTACAGCACTGTATGTGCTGTATGACTTCCGACTGGGGAACTGTTGTCACTCGTGGCATCAGTTCCCCAGTTTACGTTAAACGGTTTTTCAGACCGTTTTTCGTGGGCGGAACACGCCACTAGACAACACTCCGCTGGGCTCAGGAATACATGGGATGCAATCAATCCCCTGGGCAACCCAGGCCGCAAGGGGCAAACGTGCCCTAGCCACACTTGAGCCTCCACGAAAAAGGTACCGCTGGATAGCTCGTGTTCTTAAATACGCAGCGAACTGAACGAAGTGTGGTGGAGAGGAAGAGGCAGCCTCTCCGACTGCTGTCTCCCACGTGTTTGCCGTGCGTGGCGACCCTTGTCGTCGGAAAAGAGGATCCTGGGATCTGAGGGGGCCCTCTCCTGCGGGTGAGACGTCCCCAACACGTACCTTTGGCCTCTGCTTCGGCTAGATGGGCGGCTGGACGAGAAAAGCAGCCCTGGTCCAGTCAATCGGCTTGGAACGACCACACGCTTCGGGCAAGTGGGTTCTGCTGGGCGAGGACGCGGGCTGGGTAAGGAAACCGACCCAGCCAGCAGACTATATTCGGTGCGTAGCCCTAACTCAGCCTTTGGCGGGTTCCAAATTGTGTGGGTCGGTGGTGGCCGGGGAGCGCACTGGATGAAAGACCAAGACACATTATGGGTCTTAATAAAATTAATGAACAAAAAACTAAGCGTCCAAAGACGACGGGTCCAGCTCCTACTCGGAGTGAAGCCGTCGCCGCAGACGCGGGAACTGCAAATGCAGCTGTCAGTCCCCCCGCGTCTGTGAGAAAGACAAGATCCGGGAAGGTGATTAATATCGCCAATCCTCGTGTGATCTTGCAAAGATGTGTGACTCCCACGCGAGCGGTCTCGGTGAAAACCGAGCCCACGGTAGAAGGTACGCCGGACACCGGTAACGTGGAAGTAATCGAACGAGTCGGAGACACGTCACTCGTGAAGGTGCAGTCGGCACCCGAGCGTGTCGAGGACCCTACTGGTGACGGTTGGCAAACCGTCACCAAAAAGTCAAAGCGAGCCAAGCCGGGCGCACCCACCGGCAAGGCCGCAGTAAACCGGGCCAGGAGACCGAAGGGGACGTTCTCCGGGCAGAAGGTACGGCCTCTCGATCTCGTAAGAGACGAAGCCTTTAGGCGAGTGTCCGAAATACGGACCTTTTGCTTTCGACCTGAGTCGAAAGTCAATAAGGAGTCCGGGTCAAAGATACTCGCCGAGGTTGAGGCACTCAACGAGCTGGTCCAGGAGCTTATTCAACGGAATAGCTTCGTCGAAGGGCAGCTCGCCGCGGTCAGGGCGGACCTAAAAGCGCGTCCTGCCGTAATGAGTGCGATGCGACCTGGGCCGTCCAAGGGAACTCTCCCGAAGACGGCCTGCAACGCCGCGCAGTCGACTTACGCCCATGTGAACAAAGTCGACTGCAAAGGAGCTTCTCCGGAAGCGGGGAGACGGCCACAATCGCAGCATGTGGTAAAAATCTTCCCGCCGAAGGAAAAAGGACAGAGCAGCGAAGTTACGAAGGTTACTGTTCTGTCGCTCGTTAAACCAGCGAAGGAGGCGATCCGAATTAAGTCGGTCCGACGCATCCACTCCGGTGGCATCGTCGTCGAGACCGACCGAAAGGAGGACCTGCAAGCCTTCGTTGGCAACAAGAAGCTCCGGAGCGCGGGTCTGTCCGTCTCCTTACCTACCAAGCGGGACCCCGAGGTTTTAGTTTACGACGTCCCGCGTCGGATGGGTAAGGACGAAATTGCCTCCAGTATTTGGAGGCAAAATCTCTGCGATGCGAACCAGAAGGATGTGCCTTCGGGAATTCGGGTCAGCCGCATGGCTGGCAAGACCCCGGAGACAGCCAACTGGGTCGTTGCCGTCAGTCCGCAGAATCTTCAGCGGCTGAAGCAGAGGGGTAGCCGAGTTTACCTTGGATGGAACTCCTGTCGTGTACGGGATTTCGTCCAGGTGCTTCGGTGCTACCGTTGTCAACGCTTCGGGCATACCTCGAAGCGTTGTAAATTCAAGGAGGACGTGTGCGGTCACTGCTCCCAAAAGGGGCATACCTTCACGCTCTGTAGCAAGAAGAGTGAACCTCCGGTCTGCTCTAATTGCAAGGACAGAGGGTGGGCTAGTGCACACAAGTCGCGGGACCCAGCTTGCGCTTCCTATCAGGCGGCGCTAGCTTTGGAGTCGTCCCGTGTCCGACTTGAGTGACGGGCAGACGTGGACTTGTCCACTCCGCCATTCGAACGGCATGCTGGGCGGACCCCTCGGGGTTCGTCCCCTCGGGCCAGGCTGAAGCCCCTCTTGCGGAGATAAAAGACTTTAACACTACTCCGTAAGAGTGCCTGGATTGGGTTGGACTCGAGGTGGCAGTGGGAGTAGCACGCTGTCTTCCCCTGATACGATGGTGAACGAAGGTAGAGCCCGAACACCAGGCACAAGTCGCAAGAGCGGCCGGTATGGTCCACCAAGGACTTAGGTACGGCCCGTCTCTCAGAGACCACAGTTTGACGACAACACTAACTGTCCCTATCTACTGGCGGTGGCGGTCTGTGGCCACCCAGGGCGGGAGATAACCCCCGAACTAGCCCTCGCGTAGGAGGGTTGATCGGCCGAGTCGATGGGTGTATCGGCGATGAAGGCATTAGAGACCGTCAGTGCGTCGTACATGTAGTACTTCGCATAATGGCGAGGCCCTGATTTAGCATACGGGCTGTGGCGTGTTCTTTGTACAGCACTGTATGTGCTGTATGACTTCCGACTGGGGAACTGTTGTCACTCGTGGCATCAGTTCCCCAGTTTACGTTAAACGGTTTTTCAGACCGTTTTTCGTGGGCGGAACACGCCACTAGACAACACTCCGCTGGGCTCAGGAATACATGGGATGCAATCAATCCCCTGGGCAACCCAGGCCGCAAGGGGCAAACGTGCCCTAGCCACACTTGAGCCTCCACGAAAAAGGTACCGCTGGATAGCTCGTGTTCTTAAATACGCAGCGAACTGAACGAAGTGTGGTGGAGAGGAAGAGGCAGCCTCTCCGACTGCTGTCTCCCACGTGTTTGCCGTGCGTGGCGACCCTTGTCGTCGGAAAAGAGGATCCTGGGATCTGAGGGGGCCCTCTCCTGCGGGTGAGACGTCCCCAACACGTACCTTTGGCCTCTGCTTCGGCTAAATGGGCGGCTGGACGAGAAAAGCAGCCCTGGTCCAGTCAATCGGCTTGGAACGACCACACGCTTCGGGCAAGTGGGTTCTGCTGGGCGAGGACGCGGGCTGGGTAAGGAAACCGACCCAGCCAGCAGACTATATTCGGTGCGTAGCCCTAACCCAGCCTTTGGCGGGTTCCAAATTGTGTGGGTCGGTGGTGGCCGGGGAGCGCACTGGATGAAAGACCAAGACACATTATGGGTCTGAATACAAATAATGAACAAAAAACTAAGCGTCCAAAGACGACGGGTCCAGCTCCTACTCGGAGTGAAGCCGTCGCCGCAGACGCGGGAACTGCAAATGCAGCTGTCAGTCCCCCCGCGTCTGTGAGAAAGACAAGATCCGGGAAGGTGATTAATATCGCCAATCCTCGTGTGATCTTGCAAAGATGTGTGACTC
>NW_027476287.1:32500-42500 GCF_051020955.1 Megalopta genalis
GGTTCCCGATTCCACAAAATTATAAAAAGTATACGGCTGTGTAGCGGGGATCAAAACGAGTAATTTCATGTATAAAGTTTAATTAATCTCCCAATAGTTTGCCGGGAAACATCGATTATTCCGATCTAGAAAGAGACAGAGACAGTCGATCCGCGTTATGTTAAATATTTCAAGGTTACCGATTCCATAAAATTATAAAAAGTATACGGCTGTGTAGCGGGGATCAAAACGAGTAATTTCATGTATAAAGTTTAATTAAACTCCCAATAGTTTGCCGGGAAACATCGATTATTCCGATCTAGAAAGAGACAGAGACAGTCGATCCGCGTTATGTTAAATATTTCAAGGTTCCCGATTCCACAAAATTATAAAAAGTATACGGCTGTGTAGCGGGGATCAAAACGAGTAATTTCGTGTATAAAGTTTAATTAAACTCCCAATAGTTTGCCGGGAAACATCGATTATTCCGATCTAGAAAGAGACAGAGACAGTCGATCCGCGTTATGTTAAATATTTCAAGGTTCCCGATTCCACAAAATTATAAAAAGTATACGGCTGTGTAGCGGGGATCAAAACGAGTAATTTCGTGTATAAAGTTTAATTAAACTCCCATTAGTTTGCCGGGAAACATCGATTCTTCCGATCTAGAAAGAGACAGAGATAGACGATCCGCGTTATGTTAAATATTTCAAGGTTCCCGATTCCACAAAATTATAAAAAGTATACGGCTGTGTAGCGGGGATCAAAACGAGTAATTTCATGTATAAAGTTTAATTAATCTCCCAATAGTTTGCCGGGAAACATCGATTATTCCGATCTAGAAAGAGACAGAGACAGTCGATCCGCGTTATGTTAAATATTTCAAGGTTACCGATTCCATAAAATTATAAAAAGTATACGGCTGTGTAGCGGGGATCAAAACGAGTAATTTCATGTATAAAGTTTAATTAAACTCCCAATAGTTTGCCAGGAAACATCGATTATTCCGATCTAGAAAGAGACAGAGACAGTCGATCCGCGTTATGTTAAATATTTCAAGGTTCCCGATTCCACAAAATTATAAAAAGTATACGGCTGTGTAGCGGGGATCAAAACGAGTAATTTCGTGTATAAAGTTTAATTAAACTCCCATTAGTTTGCCGGGAAACATCGATTCTTCCGATCTAGAAAGAGACAGAGACAGTCGATCCGCGTTATGATAAATATTGCAAGGTTCCCGATTCCACAAAATTATAAAAAGTATACGGCTGTGTAGCGGGGATCAAAACGAGTAATTTCGTGTATAAAGTTTAATTAATATCCCATTACTTTGCCGGGAAACATCAATACTTCGATCGCGCGAGAGAGACAGAGAAACGAACAGTCTTTTTTTCGATTTACGGCTAAAATAAATTTTTCTCATTTTATTCAATAACATATTCTTGCTTAGATAACTTTTTTACATAGGGATTAAGCATTTAGAACGATATAATGTTTAAAATAAGGGCACTTTACTCTTGACATTTTACGGTTTTTTCAATTTTCTGAAAAATCCTATCATTAGATTTTTTTAAAAATACGATATTCTTGCTTAGCTAACGTTTCTACATAGGGATTAAGCATTTAGAACGAAATCTAATGTCAGAAAATGGCACTTTACTCTTGACATTTTTCGGTTTTTTCAATTTTCTGGGAAATCCTATCATTAGATTTTTTTAAAAATACGATATTCTTGCTTAACTAACGTTTTTACATAGGGATTAAGCATTTAGAACGAAACCTAATGTAGGAAAATGGTACTTTACTCTTGATCGGTACGTTGGGACTTTGAAAATATTCGGGCGTACGCGGCGCGCTCGGCGCTTCGAACAGCTCCGGTGTCCCCATTATTTTCGATTTACGGCTAAAATAAATTTTTCTAATTTTTTTCAATAACATATTCCTGCTAAAATAACTTTTTTACATAGGGATTAAGCATTTAGAACGATACATTGTTTAAAATAAGGGCACTTTACTCTTGACATTTTACGGTTTTTTCAATTTTCTGAAAAATCCTATCATTAGATTTTTTTAAAAATACGATATTCTTGCTTAACTAACGTTTCTACATAGGGATTAAGCATTTAGAACGAAATCTAATGTCAGAAAATGGCACTTTACTCTTGACATTTTTCGGTTTTTTCAATTTTCTGGAAAATCCTATCATTAGATTTTTTTAAAAATACGATATTCTTGCTTAACTAACGTTTTTACATAGGGATTAAGCATTTAGAACGAAATCTAATGTAGGAAAATGGTACTTTACTCTTGATCGGTACGTTGGGACTTTGAAAATATTCGGGCGTTCCAATCGCTCGTCTGTTGCATCATAGCGCGTCTCGGCGCAATCGACCGATTCGCTCGATCCATTATTTTCGATTTACGGCTAAAATAAATTTTTCTAATTTCTTTCAATAACATATTCCTGCTTAAATAACTTTTTTACATAGGGATTAAGCATTTAGAACGATACATTGTTTAAAGTAAGGGCACTTTACTCTTGACATTTTACGGTTTTTTCAATTTTCTGAAAAATCCTATCATTAGATTTTTTTAAAAATACGATATTCTTGCTTAACTAACGTTTCTACATAGGGATTAAGCATTTAGAACGAAATCTAATGTCAGAAAATGGCACTTTACTCTTGACATTTTTCGGTTTTTTCAATTTTCTGGAAAATCCTATCATTAGATTTTTTTAAAAATACGATATTCTTGCTTAACTAACGTTTTTACATAGGGATTAAGCATTTAGAACGAAATCTAATGTAGGAAAATGGTACTTTACTCTTGATCGGTACGTTGGGACTTTGAAAATATTCGGGCGTTCCAATCGCTCGTCTGTTGCATCATAGCGCGTCTCGGCGCAATCGACCGATTCGCTCGATCCATTATTTTCGATTTACGGCTAAAATAAATTTTTCTAATTTCTTTCAATAACATATTCCTGCTTAAATAACTTTTTTACATAGGGATTAAGCATTTAGAACGATACATTGTTTAAAGTAAGGGCACTTTACTCTTGACATTTTACGGTTTTTTCAATTTTCTGATAAATCCTATCATTAGATTTTTTTAAAAATACGATATTCTTGCTTAACTAACGTTTCTACATAGGGATTAAGCATTTAGAACGAAATCTAATGTCAGAAAATGGCACTTTACTCTTGACATTTTTCGGTTTTTTCAATTTTCTGGGAAATCCTATCATTAGATTTTTTTAAAAATACGATATTCTTGCTTAACTAACGTTTTTACATAGGGATTAAGCATTTAGAACGAAACCTAATGTAGGAAAATGGTACTTTACTCTTGATCGGTACGTTGGGACTTTGAAAATATTCGGGCGTTCCAATCGCTCGTCTGTTGCATCATAGCGCGTCTCGGCGCAATCGACCGATTCGCTCGATCCATTATTTTCGATTTACGGCTAAAATAAATTTTTCTAATTTTTTTCAATAACATATTCCTGCTTAAATAACTTTTTTACATAGGGATTAAGCATTTAGAACGATACATTGTTTAAAGTAAGGGCACTTTACTCTTGACATTTTACGGTTTTTTCAATTTTCTGAAAAATCCTATCATTAGATTTTTTTAAAAATACGATAATCTTGCTTAACTAACGTTTCTACATAGGGATTAAGCATTTAGAACGAAATCTAATGTCAGAAAATGGCACTTTACTCTTGACATTTTTCGGTTTTTTCAATTTTCTGGAAAATCCTATCATTAGATTTTTTTTAAAATACGATATTCTTGCTTAACTAACGTTTTTACATAGGGATTAAGCATTTAGAACGAAATCTAATGTAGGAAAATGGTACTTTACTCTTGATCGGTACGTTGGGACTTTGAAAATATTCGGGCGTTCCAATCGCTCGTCTGTTGCATCATAGCGCGTCTCGGCGCAATCGACCGATTCGCTCGATCCATTATTTTCGATTTACGGCTAAAATAAATTTTTCTAATTTTTTTCAATAACATATTCCTGCTAAAATAACTTTTTTACATAGGGATTAAGCATTTAGAACGATACATTGTTTAAAATAAGGGCACTTTACTCTTGACATTTTACGGTTTTTTCAATTTTCTGAAAAATCCTATCATTAGATTTTTTTAAAAATACGATATTCTTGCTTAACTAACGTTTCTACATAGGGATTAAGCATTTAGAACGAAATCTAATGTCAGAAAATGGCACTTTACTCTTGACATTTTTCGGTTTTTTCAATTTTCTGGAAAATCCTATCATTAGATTTTTTTTAAAATACGATATTCTTGCTTAACTAACGTTTTTACATAGGGATTAAGCATTTAGAACGAAATCTAATGTAGGAAAATGGTACTTTACTCTTGATCGGTACGTTGGGACTTTGAAAATATTCGGGCGTACGCGGCGCGCTCGGCGCTTCGAACAGCTCCGGTGTCCCCATTATTTTCGATTTACGGCTAAAATAAATTTTTCTAATTTTTTTCAATAACATATTCCTGCTAAAATAACTTTTTTACATAGGGATTAAGCATTTAGAACGATACATTGTTTAAAATAAGGGCACTTTACTCTTGACATTTTACGGTTTTTTCAATTTTCTGAAAAATCCTATCATTAGATTTTTTTAAAAATACGATATTCTTGCTTAACTAACGTTTCTACATAGGGATTAAGCATTTAGAACGAAATCTAATGTCAGAAAATGGCACTTTACTCTTGACATTTTTCGGTTTTTTCAATTTTCTGGAAAATCCTATCATTAGATTTTTTTAAAAATACGATATTCTTGCTTAACTAACGTTTTTACATAGGGATTAAGCATTTAGAACGAAATCTAATGTAGGAAAATGGTACTTTACTCTTGATCGGTACGTTGGGACTTTGAAAATATTCGGGCGTTCCAATCGCTCGTCTGTTGCATCATAGCGCGTCTCGGCGCAATCGACCGATTCGCTCGATCCATTATTTTCGATTTACGGCTAAAATAAATTTTTCTAATTTTTTTCAATAACATATTCCTGCTTAAATAACTTTTTTACATAGGGATTAAGCATTTAGAACGATACATTGTTTAAAGTAAGGGCACTTTACTCTTGACATTTTACGGTTTTTTCAATTTTCTGAAAAATCCTATCATTAGATTTTTTTAAAAATACGATATTCTTGCTTAACTAACGTTTCTACATAGGGATTAAGCATTTAGAACGAAATCTAATGTCAGAAAATGGCACTTTACTCTTGACATTTTTCGGTTTTTTCAATTTTCTGGGAAATCCTATCATTAGATTTTTTTAAAAATACGATATTCTTGCTTAACTAACGTTTTTACATAGGGATTAAGCATTTAGAACGAAATCTAATGTAGGAAAATGGTACTTTACTCTTGATCGGTACGTTGGGACTTTGAAAATATTCGGGCGTTCCAATCGCTCGTCTGTTGCATCATAGCGCGTCTCGGCGCAATCGACCGATTCGCTCGATCCATTATTTTCGATTTACGGCTAAAATAAATTTTTCTAATTTCTTTCAATAACATATTCCTGCTTAAATAACTTTTTTACATAGGGATTAAGCATTTAGAACGATACATTGTTTAAAATAAGGGCACTTTACTCTTGACATTTTACGGTTTTTTCAATTTTCTGAAAAATCCTATCATTAGATTTTTTTAAAAATACGATATTCTTGCTTAGCTAACGTTTCTACATAGGGATTAAGCATTTAGAACGAAATCTAATGTCAGAAAATGGCACTTTACTCTTGACATTTTTCGGTTTTTTCAATTTTCTGGAAAATCCTATCATTAGATTTTTTTAAAAATACGATATTCTTGCTTAACTAACGTTTTTACATAGGGATTAAGCATTTAGAACGAAATCTAATGTAGGAAAATGGTACTTTACTCTTGATCGGTACGTTGGGACTTTGAAAATATTCGGGCGTTCCAATCGCTCGTCTGTTGCATCATAGCGCGTCTCGGCGCAATCGACCGATTCGCTCGATCCATTATTTTCGATTTACGGCTAAAATAAATTTTTCTAATTTTTTTCAATAACATATTCCTGCTTAAATAACTTTTTTACATAGGGATTAAGCATTTAGAACGATACATTGTTTAAAGTAAGGGCACTTTACTCTTGACATTTTACGGTTTTTTCAATTTTCTGAAAAATCCTATCATTAGATTTTTTTAAAAATACGATAATCTTGCTTAACTAACGTTTCTACATAGGGATTAAGCATTTAGAACGAAATCTAATGTCAGAAAATGGCACTTTACTCTTGACATTTTTCGGTTTTTTCAATTTTCTGGAAAATCCTATCATTAGATTTTTTTTAAAATACGATATTCTTGCTTAACTAACGTTTTTACATAGGGATTAAGCATTTAGAACGAAATCTAATGTAGGAAAATGGTACTTTACTCTTGATCGGTACGTTGGGACTTTGAAAATATTCGGGCGTACGCGGCGCGCTCGGCGCTTCGAACAGCTCCGGTGTCCCCATTATTTTCGATTTACGGCTAAAATAAATTTTTCTAATTTTTTTCAATAACATATTCCTGCTAAAATAACTTTTTTACATAGGGATTAAGCATTTAGAACGATACATTGTTTAAAATAAGGGCACTTTACTCTTGACATTTTACGGTTTTTTCAATTTTCTGAAAAATCCTATCATTAGATTTTTTTAAAAATACGATATTCTTGCTTAACTAACGTTTCTACATAGGGATTAAGCATTTAGAACGAAATCTAATGTCAGAAAATGGCACTTTACTCTTGACATTTTTCGGTTTTTTCAATTTTCTGGAAAATCCTATCATTAGATTTTTTTAAAAATACGATATTCTTGCTTAACTAACGTTTTTACATAGGGATTAAGCATTTAGAACGAAATCTAATGTAGGAAAATGGTACTTTACTCTTGATCGGTACGTTGGGACTTTGAAAATATTCGGGCGTTCCAATCGCTCGTCTGTTGCATCATAGCGCGTCTCGGCGCAATCGACCGATTCGCTCGATCCATTATTTTCGATTTACGGCTAAAATAAATTTTTCTAATTTTTTTCAATAACATATTCCTGCTTAAATAACTTTTTTACATAGGGATTAAGCATTTAGAACGATACATTGTTTAAAGTAAGGGCACTTTACTCTTGACATTTTACGGTTTTTTCAATTTTCTGAAAAATCCTATCATTAGATTTTTTTAAAAATACGATAATCTTGCTTAACTAACGTTTCTACATAGGGATTAAGCATTTAGAACGAAATCTAATGTCAGAAAATGGCACTTTACTCTTGACATTTTTCGGTTTTTTCAATTTTCTGGAAAATCCTATCATTAGATTTTTTTTAAAATACGATATTCTTGCTTAACTAACGTTTTTACATAGGGATTAAGCATTTAGAACGAAATCTAATGTAGGAAAATGGTACTTTACTCTTGATCGGTACGTTGGGACTTTGAAAATATTCGGGCGTACGCGGCGCGCTCGGCGCTTCGAACAGCTCCGGTGTCCCCATTATTTTCGATTTACGGCTAAAATAAATTTTTCTAATTTTTTTCAATAACATATTCCTGCTAAAATAACTTTTTTACATAGGGATTAAGCATTTAGAACGATACATTGTTTAAAATAAGGGCACTTTACTCTTGACATTTTACGGTTTTTTCAATTTTCTGAAAAATCCTATCATTAGATTTTTTTAAAAATACGATATTCTTGCTTAACTAACGTTTCTACATAGGGATTAAGCATTTAGAACGAAATCTAATGTCAGAAAATGGCACTTTACTCTTGACATTTTTCGGTTTTTTCAATTTTCTGGGAAATCCTATCATTAGATTTTTTTAAAAATACGATATTCTTGCTTAACTAACGTTTTTACATAGGGATTAAGCATTTAGAACGAAACCTAATGTAGGAAAATGGTACTTTACTCTTGATCGGTACGTTGGGACTTTGAAAATATTCGGGCGTTCCAATCGCTCGTCTGTTGCATCATAGCGCGTCTCGGCGCAATCGACCGATTCGCTCGATCCATTATTTTCGATTTACGGCTAAAATAAATTTTTCTAATTTTTTTCAATAACATATTCCTGCTTAAATAACTTTTTTACATAGGGATTAAGCATTTAGAACGATACATTGTTTAAAATAAGGGCACTTTACTCTTGACATTTTACGGTTTTTTCAATTTTCTGAAAAATCCTATCATTAGATTTTTTTAAAAATACGATATTCTTGCTTAACTAACGTTTCTACATAGGGATTAAGCATTTAGAACGAAATCTAATGTCAGAAAATGGCACTTTACTCTTGACATTTTTCGGTTTTTTCAATTTTCTGGAAAATCCTATCATTAGATTTTTTTAAAAATACGATATTCTTGCTTAACTAACGTTTTTACATAGGGATTAAGCATTTAGAACGAAATCTAATGTAGGAAAATGGTACTTTACTCTTGATCGGTACGTTGGGACTTTGAAAATATTCGGGCGTTCCAATCGCTCGTCTGTTGCATCATAGCGCGTCTCGGCGCAATCGACCGATTCGCTCGATCCATTATTTTCGATTTACGGCTAAAATAAATTTTTCTAATTTTTTTCAATAACATATTCCTGCTTAAATAACTTTTTTACATAGGGATTAAGCATTTAGAACGATACATTGTTTAAAATAAGGGCACTTTACTCTTGACATTTTACGGTTTTTTCAATTTTCTGAAAAATCCTATCATTAGATTTTTTTAAAAATACGATATTCTTGCTTAACTAACGTTTCTACATAGGGATTAAGCATTTAGAACGAAATCTAATGTCAGAAAATGGCACTTTACTCTTGACATTTTTCGGTTTTTTCAATTTTCTGGAAAATCCTATCATTAGATTTTTTTAAAAATACGATATTCTTGCTTAACTAACGTTTTTACATAGGGATTAAGCATTTAGAACGAAATCTAATGTAGGAAAATGGTACTTTACTCTTGATCGGTACGTTGGGACTTTGAAAATATTCGGGCGTTCCAATCGCTCGTCTGTTGCATCATAGCGCGTCTCGGCGCAATCGACCGATTCGCTCGATCCATTATTTTCGATTTACGGCTAAAATAAATTTTTCTAATTTTTTTCAATAACATATTCCTGCTTAAATAACTTTTTTACATAGGGATTAAGCATTTAGAACGATACATTGTTTAAAGTAAGGGCACTTTACTCTTGACATTTTACGGTTTTTTCAATTTTCTGAAAAATCCTATCATTAGATTTTTTTAAAAATACGATATTCTTGCTTAACTAACGTTTCTACATAGGGATTAAGCATTTAGAACGAAATCTAATGTCAGAAAATGGCACTTTACTCTTGACATTTTTCGGTTTTTTCAATTTTCTGGGAAATCCTATCATTAGATTTTTTTAAAAATACGATATTCTTGCTTAACTAACGTTTTTACATAGGGATTAAGCATTTAGAACGAAACCTAATGTAGGAAAATGGTACTTTACTCTTGATCGGTACGTTGGGACTTTGAAAATATTCGGGCGTACGCGGCGCGCTCGGCGCTTCGAACAGCTCCGGTGTCCCCATTATTTTCGATTTACGGCTAAAATAAATTTTTCTAATTTTTTTCAATAACATATTCCTGCTAAAATAACTTTTTTACATAGGGATTAAGCATTTAGAACGATACATTGTTTAAAATAAGGGCACTTTACTCTTGACATTTTACGGTTTTTTCAATTTTCTGAAAAATCCTATCATTAGATTTTTTTAAAAATACGATATTCTTGCTTAACTAACGTTTCTACATAGGGATTAAGCATTTAGAACGAAATCTAATGTCAGAAAATGGCACTTTACTCTTGACATTTTTCGGTTTTTTCAATTTTCTGGAAAATCCTATCATTAGATTTTTTTAAAAATACGATATTCTTGCTTAACTAACGTTTTTACATAGGGATTAAGCATTTAGAACGAAA
>NW_027476287.1:52500-57500 GCF_051020955.1 Megalopta genalis
ACTTGTGGCTGCAGTCCCCCGCGTCACGTTGTGCGGTTTTTCTGGTCTGACCGGAATGCCGCATTTTCGTTGTCTGAGCGCGCCACGTAGCAACATGCCGCTGGATCTAGAAATCGGGATGCAACCAATCACCTGGGCAACCCAGGCCGCAAGGGGCAAACGTGCCCTAGCCACACTTGAGCCTCCACGAAAAAGGTACCGCTGGATAGCTCGTGTTCTCAAAACGCAGCGAACCGAACGAAGTGTGGTGGAGAGGAAGAGGCAGCCTCTCCGACTGCTGTCTCCCGCGTGTTTGCCGTGCGTGGCGACCCTTGTCGTCGGAAAAGAGGATCCTGGGATCTGAGGGGGCCCTCTCCTGCGGGTGAGACGTCCCCAACACGTACCTTTGGCCTCTGCTTCGGCTAGATGGGAGGCTGGACGAGAAAAGCAGCCCTGGTCCAGTCAATCGGCTTGGAACGACCATACGCTTCGGCGAGTGGGTTCTGACGGGCGAGGACGCGGGCTGGGTTGAGCAATCGGCCCAGTCAGCAGACTATGTCCGGTGCGTAGCCCTAACCCAGCCTGATGGCGGGTTCCAAAATGTGTGGGTCGGTGGTGGCCGGGGAGCGTACCGGATGAAGGCAAAGATCTAACTATGGGATCTAAATTGAAAGTACAAATTGAACGTTCGAAGTCGGCGGGTCCAGCTCCTACTCGGAGTGAAGCCGTCGCCACAGACGCGGAAGCTACAGCAGCAGCTGTTAGCCCTCCTGCGTCTGCGAAAAAGACAAGGTCCGGGAAGGTGCTGAACATCGCCAATCCTCGTGTGACCTTGGAGAGATGCGTGACACCCACGCGAGCGGTCTCGGTGAAAACTGAGGCCACGGTAGAAGGCGCGCCGGACACCGGTAACGTGGGGACAGCGCCCAAGTCGGGGGACTCCCCCAGCCGCAAGGCTGGGAAGGAGAAACCCAGAAAAATCGAAACAGTCAAAGACACGCTCGTGAAGGTGCAACCGGCACCCGTGCGTGTCGAAGACCCCGAAGGTGGCGGTTGGAAAACCGTCACCAAAAAGTCGAAGCGTGCCAAGCCAGTCGCACCTACTGGCAAGGCCGCAGCAAACCAGGCCAGGAAATCGAAGGGGACGGTTTCCGGGCACAAGGTACGGCCTCTCGATCTCGTGAGAGACGAAGCCTTCAGGCGAGTATCGGAGATACGGACCTTTTGCTTTCGACCCGAGTCGAAAGTCAACAAGGAGTCCGGGTCGAAGATACTAGCAGAAGTCGGAGCACTCAACGAGTTGGTCCAGGAGCTGATTCAACGAAACAGCTTCGTCGAAGGGCAACTCGCCGCGGTCAGGGCGGACCTAAAAGCGCGTCCTGCCGTAATGAGTGCGGCGCGACCTGGGCCGTCCAAGGGAACCCTCCCGAAGACGGTCTCCAATGCCGCGCAGTTGACCTACGCCCAAGTGGCAAAGGTCAACCAGTCAGCGACTCCGGAGGCGAGAAGACCACCGACACAATACGTGGTGCGTATCTTCCCGCCAAAGGATAAAGGACAGAACAGCGATGCTACTAAGAGAGCTGTTCTGTCGATCGTAAAACCTGCGAAGGAGGCGATCCGTGTCAGATCGGTTCGACGCATCCACTCCGGTGGCATCGTCGTCGAAACCGATCGCAAGGAGGACCTAAAAGCCTTCGTAGGCAATAAGAAGCTGGCGAGTGCGGGACTGTCCGTCTCCTTGCCCAGCAAACGGGACCCCGAGGTCCTGATTTATGACATTCCGAAAGGGATGGGCAAGGAGGAAATTGCCTCCAGTCTTTGGAGGCAAAACCTCTCTGAGGCGTCCCAGAAGGATGTGCCTTCGGGTGTTCGGGTCAGTCGCATGGCTGGCAAGACCCCGGAGACAGCCAACTGGGTAGTGGCCGTCAGTCCGCAGATTCGTCGGCGGCTGGCGCAGAGAGGGGACCGGGTGTACCTCGGGTGGAGTTCCTGTCGTGTGCGGGACTTCATACAGGTCACCCGATGCTATAAGTGCCAGCGCTTCGGGCACACGGCGAAGCGCTGCAAATTCAAAGAGGATGTCTGCGGACATTGTGCCGAAAAAGGGCACGGGTATGCGCTCTGTAACAGGAAGAGCAAGCCTCCGGTTTGCTCCAACTGTAAAGACAGAGGGCGACCATCTGAGCATAAGTCGCGAGACCCGGCCTGCGCCTCCTATCAGGAAGCGCTGGTTTTGGAGATGTCTCGTATAAGACGCGAATAATAATTTGAATCTCGAATGGATAGTACAAACGACCGGCGACGCTCGAGAGTCATACGGGTCATGCAGCATAACATGCAGCGGGCCCGAAATGTGACCGACGAAGTCCGGACTGAGATGCATAGGCGAGGGGTAGATGTGTTGCTTGCACAAGAGCCATATAGCTGGCGGGGTACTGTGCCCGGGCTAGGCTTGAGAACGAGGCTGATCACGGCAGGCGAACCGGTGATGGCTGCAATAGCGGTCAGAAACCCGGATCTAACCGTGGTCAAAGTCTCTAACTTGTGCGACACGCATTTGTCCTGTGTCAGCATCTCGGGTTCGTTTGGGAGCTTCTTCCTGATCAGCCAGTACTTTCAATGCTCCGATGACGTTGAATCAGGTCTGGCGCGATTGGAGAGAGCTCTTTCCGCACTTAAGCATAACCGAGTCATTATCTCTGCCGACGTTAACGCAAAATCAGCCCAGTGGGGCAGCGCGGAGACGGACGTGAGAGGCCGTAAACTCGAAGAGTTTATCGTGAGCCATGGCTTGGTTGTCTTGAACGAGGCTGGAAACGCTCCGACGTTTTCCAGCCCTAGTGGACAGTCATACATCGACGTCACACTATCGACACCTGATATTTGCGACAAGGTGCGAGGTTGGAAGGTCCGCGAGGACCTGACGACCAGCGACCACCGAGTCATAGAGTTTTCTTTGAGTTTTTGCGCCGAGGACGGTGCTGCCGAAATTAGTAGCAACAGCAGCACCAACCGGAACGGATTATTACCAAGGTTCCGACTCCGAAGCGCAAAATGGCCCGAGTTCGACAAGGCGCTGCAGGAAAGTAAGAGGAGTATATCCCCCGATCCATTGAACAATAAGGGGGATGTCGAACATCTAGCACAGGAGATCGAAAGAATGATCGTCCAAGCGTGCGACTCCTCGATGCCAACCAAGCAGTGGCATTCAAAATCCGTCCCATGGTGGACGGCCGACCTGACGAGGCAAAAGAGGCGAGTCTACAAACTTAGACGAGCCTCGCAGAACGCAGCATGTTCAGAGGAGCAGAGGGCGGCCAAGAGGACCGAGTATCTTAAACAGAGAAAGGCCTACAAAGCCGCCATCAAAGCTGCTCGGTCGCACAGCTGGCGTGCATTCGTGACCGAGCAGGGAAACAAGGAACCCTGGGGCCTCATTTATAAGATCACGAGGCAGAAGATGACAGCCAGCACGGTCATCTCGAATATAAATCGTAACACTGCCCAGGGTTACACCACAGACTGGGACTCCACCGCTTCCGCGCTGCTGGAGGGGTTAATTCCGGACGATAGCCCCGCGAATGACTCCCCGGATCATGCGCGAGTCAGGAGGGAAGCTGCCATCGAGCCGGAGAGTGAGGACGCCAGTCCCTTCACCCTCTCGGAGCTCAGATCGGCGGTCAACCGACTGAAGAGCGGCAAGTGTCCAGGCCTAGATCGGATCGAGCCGGAGATTTTAAAACGTTCGTGTAATACAATCTCACGCGAGCTCCTCCGACTCTACAACGGATGCCTGGCACACGGAGTCTTTCCCGTGGAATGGAAAGTCGGGTCCATCATTACCATCCTTAAAGGACCCGAGAAACCTGAAACGGAGATAAAGTCCTACAGACCAATATGCTTGCTTTCGGTCGTAGGCAAAGTCTTGGAGAAGCTAATCGCTACGCGATTAGCTAGTCTGTTTTTGCACCCCGACTACGCCTCCGATCGGCAATACGGATTCAGGCCGCATCGATCCACGACTGATGCCGTGGTAAAGATGAGGGAGCTTGCGTCCGGTCGAGAGGAAAAGTACGTCGTGGGTCTGCTCTTCGACATTGCTGCGGCCTTTGATAATGTCTGGTGGCCAAGCATACTCAACGCGTTGAGGAAGCGAGGCTGCCCAAAAAACCTACTTAGATTGGTGGTCGACTACTTCGACGGCCGCGTGGTGACTATGGTGTCTGATCGCGGTGCAGTGCGGAAGAAAGTCACTAAGGGCTGCCCACAGGGATCGATTCTTGGTCCGAGCTGTTGGAACTTAGTCTTCGACGAGGTTCTACAGCTCTTATCGAACGCCGGGCTCGCTTGCGAGCCCATCGCCTATGCAGACGACCTTCTTGTCTTGATCTTCGCGAACAGCAGGAAGGGTCTAGAAAGCAATGGCCAATTGGTTGTGGACACCATTTCTCGCTGGTGCGACCAGCAGAAATTGTCGCTGTCTGCGACCAAGACCGAGATGTTATTCTTAAAAGGCTCTCTCGACAGAGAGAGGCCACCTGTGATAAAAGTAGGAGGTCGGAATATTGCCGCCAAGGACTCTGTGCGTTACCTTGGCGTGCATTTTGACTCTAGACTGGGTATCCATTCCCATGTCGAGTATTTGAATGCCAAGTCCTTGCGAACGTTTAATGCGCTAGCAAGGATTGCTAAGTCGAACTGGGGATTGGGATATCGGACGATGCGTACTTTGTACCGCGGCTTGTTTGTCCCAATCGTCACGTATGCTGCCGCGGGCTGGGCAGACCGCCTTACCTCTGGGACGAGTAAAGTGCTCACCAGGGCGCAGAGGCATGTTCTGCTTGGCTGCGTCAAAGCCTACAGGACAGTCTCCACTGATGCGATCCCCGTGATCGCCGGGGAGATACCTGTGGACTTGGCGATAGCGGAGTTCAGCTGCGTGTACAAAGCCAGGAAGAAACTCGGGTTCCAACATGGAACCTATCAAGTGAGTCAGGCCGAATTGGCTGACGAAGTCG
>NW_027476287.1:62500-80000 GCF_051020955.1 Megalopta genalis
AGTATACGGCTGTGTAGCGGGGATCAAAACGAGTAATTTCATGTATAAAGTTTAATTAAACTCCCAATAGTTTGCCAGGAAACATCGATTATTCCGATCTAGAAAGAGACAGAGACAGTCGATCCGCGTTATGTTAAATATTTCAAGGTTCCCGATTCCACAAAATTATAAAAAGTATACGGCTGTGTAGCGGGGATCAAAACGAGTAATTTCGTGTATAAAGTTTAATTAAACTCCCATTAGTTTGCCGGGAAACATCGATTCTTCCGATCTAGAAAGAGACAGAGACAGTCGATCCGCGTTATGATAAATATTGCAAGGTTCCCGATTCCACAAAATTATAAAAAGTATACGGCTGTGTAGCGGGGATCAAAACGAGTAATTTCGTGTATAAAGTTTAATTAATATCCCATTACTTTGCCGGGAAACATCAATACTTCGATCGCGCGAGAGAGACAGAGAAACGAACAGTCTTTTTTTCGATTTACGGCTAAAATAAATTTTTCTCATTTTATTCAATAACATATTCTTGCTTAGATAACTTTTTTACATAGGGATTAAGCATTTAGAACGATATAATGTTTAAAATAAGGGCACTTTACTCTTGACATTTTACGGTTTTTTCAATTTTCTGAAAAATCCTATCATTAGATTTTTTTAAAAATACGATATTCTTGCTTAGCTAACGTTTCTACATAGGGATTAAGCATTTAGAACGAAATCTAATGTCAGAAAATGGCACTTTACTCTTGACATTTTTCGGTTTTTTCAATTTTCTGGAAAATCCTATCATTAGATTTTTTTAAAAATACGATATTCTTGCTTAACTAACGTTTTTACATAGGGATTAAGCATTTAGAACGAAATCTAATGTAGGAAAATGGTACTTTACTCTTGATCGGTACGTTGGGACTTTGAAAATATTCGGGCGTTCCAATCGCTCGTCTGTTGCATCATAGCGCGTCTCGGCGCAATCGACCGATTCGCTCGATCCATTATTTTCGATTTACGGCTAAAATAAATTTTTCTAATTTCTTTCAATAACATATTCCTGCTTAAATAACTTTTTTACATAGGGATTAAGCATTTAGAACGATACATTGTTTAAAGTAAGGGCACTTTACTCTTGACATTTTACGGTTTTTTCAATTTTCTGATAAATCCTATCATTAGATTTTTTTAAAAATACGATATTCTTGCTTAACTAACGTTTCTACATAGGGATTAAGCATTTAGAACGAAATCTAATGTCAGAAAATGGCACTTTACTCTTGACATTTTTCGGTTTTTTCAATTTTCTGGGAAATCCTATCATTAGATTTTTTTAAAAATACGATATTCTTGCTTAACTAACGTTTTTACATAGGGATTAAGCATTTAGAACGAAACCTAATGTAGGAAAATGGTACTTTACTCTTGATCGGTACGTTGGGACTTTGAAAATATTCGGGCGTTCCAATCGCTCGTCTGTTGCATCATAGCGCGTCTCGGCGCAATCGACCGATTCGCTCGATCCATTATTTTCGATTTACGGCTAAAATAAATTTTTCTAATTTTTTTCAATAACATATTCCTGCTTAAATAACTTTTTTACATAGGGATTAAGCATTTAGAACGATACATTGTTTAAAGTAAGGGCACTTTACTCTTGACATTTTACGGTTTTTTCAATTTTCTGAAAAATCCTATCATTAGATTTTTTTAAAAATACGATAATCTTGCTTAACTAACGTTTCTACATAGGGATTAAGCATTTAGAACGAAATCTAATGTCAGAAAATGGCACTTTACTCTTGACATTTTTCGGTTTTTTCAATTTTCTGGAAAATCCTATCATTAGATTTTTTTTAAAATACGATATTCTTGCTTAACTAACGTTTTTACATAGGGATTAAGCATTTAGAACGAAATCTAATGTAGGAAAATGGTACTTTACTCTTGATCGGTACGTTGGGACTTTGAAAATATTCGGGCGTACGCGGCGCGCTCGGCGCTTCGAACAGCTCCGGTGTCCCCATTATTTTCGATTTACGGCTAAAATAAATTTTTCTAATTTTTTTCAATAACATATTCCTGCTAAAATAACTTTTTTACATAGGGATTAAGCATTTAGAACGATACATTGTTTAAAATAAGGGCACTTTACTCTTGACATTTTACGGTTTTTTCAATTTTCTGAAAAATCCTATCATTAGATTTTTTTAAAAATACGATATTCTTGCTTAACTAACGTTTCTACATAGGGATTAAGCATTTAGAACGAAATCTAATGTCAGAAAATGGCACTTTACTCTTGACATTTTTCGGTTTTTTCAATTTTCTGGAAAATCCTATCATTAGATTTTTTTAAAAATACGATATTCTTGCTTAACTAACGTTTTTACATAGGGATTAAGCATTTAGAACGAAATCTAATGTAGGAAAATGGTACTTTACTCTTGATCGGTACGTTGGGACTTTGAAAATATTCGGGCGTTCCAATCGCTCGTCTGTTGCATCATAGCGCGTCTCGGCGCAATCGACCGATTCGCTCGATCCATTATTTTCGATTTACGGCTAAAATAAATTTTTCTAATTTTTTTCAATAACATATTCCTGCTTAAATAACTTTTTTACATAGGGATTAAGCATTTAGAACGATACATTGTTTAAAGTAAGGGCACTTTACTCTTGACATTTTACGGTTTTTTCAATTTTCTGAAAAATCCTATCATTAGATTTTTTTAAAAATACGATATTCTTGCTTAACTAACGTTTCTACATAGGGATTAAGCATTTAGAACGAAATCTAATGTCAGAAAATGGCACTTTACTCTTGACATTTTTCGGTTTTTTCAATTTTCTGGGAAATCCTATCATTAGATTTTTTTAAAAATACGATATTCTTGCTTAACTAACGTTTTTACATAGGGATTAAGCATTTAGAACGAAATCTAATGTAGGAAAATGGTACTTTACTCTTGATCGGTACGTTGGGACTTTGAAAATATTCGGGCGTTCCAATCGCTCGTCTGTTGCATCATAGCGCGTCTCGGCGCAATCGACCGATTCGCTCGATCCATTATTTTCGATTTACGGCTAAAATAAATTTTTCTAATTTTTTTCAATAACATATTCCTGCTTAAATAACTTTTTTACATAGGGATTAAGCATTTAGAACGATACATTGTTTAAAGTAAGGGCACTTTACTCTTGACATTTTACGGTTTTTTCAATTTTCTGAAAAATCCTATCATTAGATTTTTTTAAAAATACGATATTCTTGCTTAACTAACGTTTCTACATAGGGATTAAGCATTTAGAACGAAATCTAATGTCAGAAAATGGCACTTTACTCTTGACATTTTTCGGTTTTTTCAATTTTCTGGAAAATCCTATCATTAGATTTTTTTTAAAATACGATATTCTTGCTTAACTAACGTTTTTACATAGGGATTAAGCATTTAGAACGAAATCTAATGTAGGAAAATGGTACTTTACTCTTGATCGGTACGTTGGGACTTTGAAAATATTCGGGCGTACGCGGCGCGCTCGGCGCTTCGAACAGCTCCGGTGTCCCCATTATTTTCGATTTACGGCTAAAATAAATTTTTCTAATTTTTTTCAATAACATATTCCTGCTAAAATAACTTTTTTACATAGGGATTAAGCATTTAGAACGATACATTGTTTAAAATAAGGGCACTTTACTCTTGACATTTTACGGTTTTTTCAATTTTCTGAAAAATCCTATCATTAGATTTTTTTAAAAATACGATATTCTTGCTTAACTAACGTTTCTACATAGGGATTAAGCATTTAGAACGAAATCTAATGTCAGAAAATGGCACTTTACTCTTGACATTTTTCGGTTTTTTCAATTTTCTGGGAAATCCTATCATTAGATTTTTTTAAAAATACGATATTCTTGCTTAACTAACGTTTTTACATAGGGATTAAGCATTTAGAACGAAATCTAATGTAGGAAAATGGTACTTTACTCTTGATCGGTACGTTGGGACTTTGAAAATATTCGGGCGTTCCAATCGCTCGTCTGTTGCATCATAGCGCGTCTCGGCGCAATCGACCGATTCGCTCGATCCATTATTTTCGATTTACGGCTAAAATAAATTTTTCTAATTTTTTTCAATAACATATTCCTGCTTAAATAACTTTTTTACATAGGGATTAAGCATTTAGAACGATACATTGTTTAAAGTAAGGGCACTTTACTCTTGACATTTTACGGTTTTTTCAATTTTCTGAAAAATCCTATCATTAGATTTTTTTAAAAATACGATATTCTTGCTTAACTAACGTTTCTACATAGGGATTAAGCATTTAGAACGAAATCTAATGTCAGAAAATGGCACTTTACTCTTGACATTTTTCGGTTTTTTCAATTTTCTGGGAAATCCTATCATTAGATTTTTTTAAAAATACGATATTCTTGCTTAACTAACGTTTTTACATAGGGATTAAGCATTTAGAACGAAATCTAATGTAGGAAAATGGTACTTTACTCTTGATCGGTACGTTGGGACTTTGAAAATATTCGGGCGTTCCAATCGCTCGTCTGTTGCATCATAGCGCGTCTCGGCGCAATCGACCGATTCGCTCGATCCATTATTTTCGATTTACGGCTAAAATAAATTTTTCTAATTTTTTTCAATAACATATTCCTGCTTAAATAACTTTTTTACATAGGGATTAAGCATTTAGAACGATACATTGTTTAAAGTAAGGGCACTTTACTCTTGACATTTTACGGTTTTTTCAATTTTCTGAAAAATCCTATCATTAGATTTTTTTAAAAATACGATAATCTTGCTTAACTAACGTTTCTACATAGGGTTTAAGCATTTAGAACGAAATCTAATGTCAGAAAATGGCACTTTACTCTTGACATTTTTCGGTTTTTTCAATTTTCTGGAAAATCCTATCATTAGATTTTTTTTAAAATACGATATTCTTGCTTAACTAACGTTTTTACATAGGGATTAAGCATTTAGAACGAAATCTAATGTAGGAAAATGGTACTTTACTCTTGATCGGTACGTTGGGACTTTGAAAATATTCGGGCGTACGCGGCGCGCTCGGCGCTTCGAACAGCTCCGGTGTCCCCATTATTTTCGATTTACGGCTAAAATAAATTTTTCTAATTTTTTTCAATAACATATTCCTGCTAAAATAACTTTTTTACATAGGGATTAAGCATTTAGAACGATACATTGTTTAAAATAAGGGCACTTTACTCTTGACATTTTACGGTTTTTTCAATTTTCTGAAAAATCCTATCATTAGATTTTTTTAAAAATACGATATTCTTGCTTAACTAACGTTTCTACATAGGGATTAAGCATTTAGAACGAAATCTAATGTCAGAAAATGGCACTTTACTCTTGACATTTTTCGGTTTTTTCAATTTTCTGGAAAATCCTATCATTAGATTTTTTTAAAAATACGATATTCTTGCTTAACTAACGTTTTTACATAGGGATTAAGCATTTAGAACGAAATCTAATGTAGGAAAATGGTACTTTACTCTTGATCGGTACGTTGGGACTTTGAAAATATTCGGGCGTTCCAATCGCTCGTCTGTTGCATCATAGCGCGTCTCGGCGCAATCGACCGATTCGCTCGATCCATTATTTTCGATTTACGGCTAAAATAAATTTTTCTAATTTTTTTCAATAACATATTCCTGCTTAAATAACTTTTTTACATAGGGATTAAGCATTTAGAACGATACATTGTTTAAAGTAAGGGCACTTTACTCTTGACATTTTACGGTTTTTTCAATTTTCTGAAAAATCCTATCATTAGATTTTTTTAAAAATACGATATTCTTGCTTAACTAACGTTTCTACATAGGGATTAAGCATTTAGAACGAAATCTAATGTCAGAAAATGGCACTTTACTCTTGACATTTTACGGTTTTTTCAATTTTCTGAAAAATCCTATCATTAGATTTTTTTAAAAATACGATATTCTTGCTTAACTAACGTTTCTACATAGGGATTAAGCATTTAGAACGAAATCTAATGTCAGAAAATGGCACTTTACTCTTGACATTTTTCGGTTTTTTCAATTTTCTGGGAAATCCTATCATTAGATTTTTTTAAAAATACGATATTCTTGCTTAACTAACGTTTTTACATAGGGATTAAGCATTTAGAACGAAATCTAATGTAGGAAAATGGTACTTTACTCTTGATCGGTACGTTGGGACTTTGAAAATATTCGGGCGTTCCAATCGCTCGTCTGTTGCATCATAGCGCGTCTCGGCGCAATCGACCGATTCGCTCGATCCATTATTTTCGATTTACGGCTAAAATAAATTTTTCTAATTTCTTTCAATAACATATTCCTGCTTAAATAACTTTTTTACATAGGGATTAAGCATTTAGAACGATACATTGTTTAAAATAAGGGCACTTTACTCTTGACATTTTACGGTTTTTTCAATTTTCTGAAAAATCCTATCATTAGATTTTTTTAAAAATACGATATTCTTGCTTAGCTAACGTTTCTACATAGGGATTAAGCATTTAGAACGAAATCTAATGTCAGAAAATGGCACTTTACTCTTGACATTTTTCGGTTTTTTCAATTTTCTGGAAAATCCTATCATTAGATTTTTTTAAAAATACGATATTCTTGCTTAACTAACGTTTTTACATAGGGATTAAGCATTTAGAACGAAATCTAATGTAGGAAAATGGTACTTTACTCTTGATCGGTACGTTGGGACTTTGAAAATATTCGGGCGTTCCAATCGCTCGTCTGTTGCATCATAGCGCGTCTCGGCGCAATCGACCGATTCGCTCGATCCATTATTTTCGATTTACGGCTAAAATAAATTTTTCTAATTTTTTTCAATAACATATTCCTGCTTAAATAACTTTTTTACATAGGGATTAAGCATTTAGAACGATACATTGTTTAAAGTAAGGGCACTTTACTCTTGACATTTTACGGTTTTTTCAATTTTCTGAAAAATCCTATCATTAGATTTTTTTAAAAATACGATAATCTTGCTTAACTAACGTTTCTACATAGGGATTAAGCATTTAGAACGAAATCTAATGTCAGAAAATGGCACTTTACTCTTGACATTTTTCGGTTTTTTCAATTTTCTGGAAAATCCTATCATTAGATTTTTTTAAAAATACGATATTCTTGCTTAACTAACGTTTTTACATAGGGATTAAGCATTTAGAACGAAATCTAATGTAGGAAAATGGTACTTTACTCTTGATCGGTACGTTGGGACTTTGAAAATATTCGGGCGTTCCAATCGCTCGTCTGTTGCATCATAGCGCGTCTCGGCGCAATCGACCGATTCGCTCGATCCATTATTTTCGATTTACGGCTAAAATAAATTTTTCTAATTTTTTTCAATAACATATTCCTGCTTAAATAACTTTTTTACATAGGGATTAAGCATTTAGAACGATACATTGTTTAAAGTAAGGGCACTTTACTCTTGACATTTTACGGTTTTTTCAATTTTCTGAAAAATCCTATCATTAGATTTTTTTAAAAATACGATAATCTTGCTTAACTAACGTTTCTACATAGGGATTAAGCATTTAGAACGAAATCTAATGTCAGAAAATGGCACTTTACTCTTGACATTTTTCGGTTTTTTCAATTTTCTGGAAAATCCTATCATTAGATTTTTTTTAAAATACGATATTCTTGCTTAACTAACGTTTTTACATAGGGATTAAGCATTTAGAACGAAATCTAATGTAGGAAAATGGTACTTTACTCTTGATCGGTACGTTGGGACTTTGAAAATATTCGGGCGTACGCGGCGCGCTCGGCGCTTCGAACAGCTCCGGTGTCCCCATTATTTTCGATTTACGGCTAAAATAAATTTTTCTAATTTTTTTCAATAACATATTCCTGCTAAAATAACTTTTTTACATAGGGATTAAGCATTTAGAACGATACATTGTTTAAAATAAGGGCACTTTACTCTTGACATTTTACGGTTTTTTCAATTTTCTGAAAAATCCTATCATTAGATTTTTTTAAAAATACGATATTCTTGCTTAACTAACGTTTCTACATAGGGATTAAGCATTTAGAACGAAATCTAATGTCAGAAAATGGCACTTTACTCTTGACATTTTTCGGTTTTTTCAATTTTCTGGAAAATCCTATCATTAGATTTTTTTAAAAATACGATATTCTTGCTTAACTAACGTTTTTACATAGGGATTAAGCATTTAGAACGAAATCTAATGTAGGAAAATGGTACTTTACTCTTGATCGGTACGTTGGGACTTTGAAAATATTCGGGCGTTCCAATCGCTCGTCTGTTGCATCATAGCGCGTCTCGGCGCAATCGACCGATTCGCTCGATCCATTATTTTCGATTTACGGCTAAAATAAATTTTTCTAATTTTTTTCAATAACATATTCCTGCTTAAATAACTTTTTTACATAGGGATTAAGCATTTAGAACGATACATTGTTTAAAGTAAGGGCACTTTACTCTTGACATTTTACGGTTTTTTCAATTTTCTGAAAAATCCTATCATTAGATTTTTTTAAAAATACGATAATCTTGCTTAACTAACGTTTCTACATAGGGATTAAGCATTTAGAACGAAATCTAATGTCAGAAAATGGCACTTTACTCTTGACATTTTTCGGTTTTTTCAATTTTCTGGAAAATCCTATCATTAGATTTTTTTTAAAATACGATATTCTTGCTTAACTAACGTTTTTACATAGGGATTAAGCATTTAGAACGAAATCTAATGTAGGAAAATGGTACTTTACTCTTGATCGGTACGTTGGGACTTTGAAAATATTCGGGCGTACGCGGCGCGCTCGGCGCTTCGAACAGCTCCGGTGTCCCCATTATTTTCGATTTACGGCTAAAATAAATTTTTCTAATTTTTTTCAATAACATATTCCTGCTAAAATAACTTTTTTACATAGGGATTAAGCATTTAGAACGATACATTGTTTAAAATAAGGGCACTTTACTCTTGACATTTTACGGTTTTTTCAATTTTCTGAAAAATCCTATCATTAGATTTTTTTAAAAATACGATATTCTTGCTTAACTAACGTTTCTACATAGGGATTAAGCATTTAGAACGAAATCTAATGTCAGAAAATGGCACTTTACTCTTGACATTTTTCGGTTTTTTCAATTTTCTGGAAAATCCTATCATTAGATTTTTTTAAAAATACGATATTCTTGCTTAACTAACGTTTTTACATAGGGATTAAGCATTTAGAACGAAATCTAATGTAGGAAAATGGTACTTTACTCTTGATCGGTACGTTGGGACTTTGAAAATATTCGGGCGTTCCAATCGCTCGTCTGTTGCATCATAGCGCGTCTCGGCGCAATCGACCGATTCGCTCGATCCATTATTTTCGATTTACGGCTAAAATAAATTTTTCTAATTTTTTTCAATAACATATTCCTGCTTAAATAACTTTTTTACATAGGGATTAAGCATTTAGAACGATACATTGTTTAAAGTAAGGGCACTTTACTCTTGACATTTTACGGTTTTTTCAATTTTTTTAAAAATACGATAATCTTGCTTAACTAACGTTTCTACATAGGGATTAAGCATTTAGAACGAAATCTAATGTCAGAAAATGGCACTTTACTCTTGACATTTTTCGGTTTTTTCAATTTTCTGGAAAATCCTATCATTAGATTTTTTTTAAAATACGATATTCTTGCTTAACTAACGTTTTTACATAGGGATTAAGCATTTAGAACGAAATCTAATGTAGGAAAATGGTACTTTACTCTTGATCGGTACGTTGGGACTTTGAAAATATTCGGGCGTACGCGGCGCGCTCGGCGCTTCGAACAGCTCCGGTGTCCCCATTATTTTCGATTTACGGCTAAAATAAATTTTTCTAATTTTTTTCAATAACATATTCCTGCTAAAATAACTTTTTTACATAGGGATTAAGCATTTAGAACGATACATTGTTTAAAATAAGGGCACTTTACTCTTGACATTTTACGGTTTTTTCAATTTTCTGAAAAATCCTATCATTAGATTTTTTTAAAAATACGATATTCTTGCTTAACTAACGTTTCTACATAGGGATTAAGCATTTAGAACGAAATCTAATGTCAGAAAATGGCACTTTACTCTTGACATTTTTCGGTTTTTTCAATTTTCTGGGAAATCCTATCATTAGATTTTTTTAAAAATACGATATTCTTGCTTAACTAACGTTTTTACATAGGGATTAAGCATTTAGAACGAAACCTAATGTAGGAAAATGGTACTTTACTCTTGATCGGTACGTTGGGACTTTGAAAATATTCGGGCGTTCCAATCGCTCGTCTGTTGCATCATAGCGCGTCTCGGCGCAATCGACCGATTCGCTCGATCCATTATTTTCGATTTACGGCTAAAATAAATTTTTCTAATTTTTTTCAATAACATATTCCTGCTTAAATAACTTTTTTACATAGGGATTAAGCATTTAGAACGATACATTGTTTAAAATAAGGGCACTTTACTCTTGACATTTTACGGTTTTTTCAATTTTCTGAAAAATCCTATCATTAGATTTTTTTAAAAATACGATATTCTTGCTTAACTAACGTTTCTACATAGGGATTAAGCATTTAGAACGAAATCTAATGTCAGAAAATGGCACTTTACTCTTGACATTTTTCGGTTTTTTCAATTTTCTGGAAAATCCTATCATTAGATTTTTTTAAAAATACGATATTCTTGCTTAACTAACGTTTTTACATAGGGATTAAGCATTTAGAACGAAATCTAATGTAGGAAAATGGTACTTTACTCTTGATCGGTACGTTGGGACTTTGAAAATATTCGGGCGTTCCAATCGCTCGTCTGTTGCATCATAGCGCGTCTCGGCGCAATCGACCGATTCGCTCGATCCATTATTTTCGATTTACGGCTAAAATAAATTTTTCTAATTTTTTTCAATAACATATTCCTGCTTAAATAACTTTTTTACATAGGGATTAAGCATTTAGAACGATACATTGTTTAAAGTAAGGGCACTTTACTCTTGACATTTTACGGTTTTTTCAATTTTCTGAAAAATCCTATCATTAGATTTTTTTAAAAATACGATATTCTTGCTTAACTAACGTTTCTACATAGGGATTAAGCATTTAGAACGAAATCTAATGTCAGAAAATGGCACTTTACTCTTGACATTTTTCGGTTTTTTCAATTTTCTGGGAAATCCTATCATTAGATTTTTTTAAAAATACGATATTCTTGCTTAACTAACGTTTTTACATAGGGATTAAGCATTTAGAACGAAACCTAATGTAGGAAAATGGTACTTTACTCTTGATCGGTACGTTGGGACTTTGAAAATATTCGGGCGTACGCGGCGCGCTCGGCGCTTCGAACAGCTCCGGTGTCCCCATTATTTTCGATTTACGGCTAAAATAAATTTTTCTAATTTTTTTCAATAACATATTCCTGCTAAAATAACTTTTTTACATAGGGATTAAGCATTTAGAACGATACATTGTTTAAAATAAGGGCACTTTACTCTTGACATTTTACGGTTTTTTCAATTTTCTGAAAAATCCTATCATTAGATTTTTTTAAAAATACGATATTCTTGCTTAACTAACGTTTCTACATAGGGATTAAGCATTTAGAACGAAATCTAATGTCAGAAAATGGCACTTTACTCTTGACATTTTTCGGTTTTTTCAATTTTCTGGAAAATCCTATCATTAGATTTTTTTAAAAATACGATATTCTTGCTTAACTAACGTTTTTACATAGGGATTAAGCATTTAGAACGAAATCTAATGTAGGAAAATGGTACTTTACTCTTGATCGGTACGTTGGGACTTAGAAAATATTCGGCCGTACGCGGCGCGTCTCGGCGCTTCGAACAGCTCCGGTGTCCCCATTATTTTCGATTTACGGCTAAAATAAATTTTTCTAATTTTTTTCAATTACATATTCTTGCTTAGATAACTTTTTTACATAGGGATTAAGCATTTAGAACGACATATTGTTTAAAATAATGGTACTTTACTCTTGTGATTTTTCGTTTTTTTTTGATTATTTTGAAAAATAAATTTTTGTAATTTTTTTAAATACGATATTCGTGATCAGTGAACGATTTCACATATGGATTAAGCATTTAGAATCGTGCGGAAGCGTTATTAAAAAAGTTTACTCGATGCGATGGGACTTTGAAAAGTTTGTGAAAATTTTCATATTGGGAAAAAATGTGTAATTTTTTGTCTAGTTTACGGTAATGTAATTTATTTTAATGTTTACTATAAATTTTTTTTTCGTTCGTTCACGCGCTATGTTACAACAGCACGGCCGGGCGGTCTGTTGCCGCGGCGGTTTACACTCATAAGCGCGCGTGCTATTCGGCCGGCGGCGCCGGCGTCCTTGCCGGCCGTTCGGTATCTATAAGAGATACACGGTCCGTGCGAGGCGGACGGAGCAGAGCGGGTTTTGGGCCAATTCTACGATCTCGGTCGAGAAGCTGTCTCAGAGCTCCTTCGGGGCTTCGGTCCTGACTGTTTCGTGCCGTTTACGTTACGGACTTTTCTCCACACAGCGTGGCCACGGGTCGGTGTCTTTGACCGAATGGCCCATATGTGGCAAGCCCTACGGGGTTGGTTACCCGTATGCACTTTGTATGTATACTCGTACTCACTGAGCAATCGACTCTTCTGTCCGAGCGATGGAAAAATTTTTTAAAATGCATCTGTAAGATTTGGAAGCAAATCGTACCAATTGAAAACTGTGGCTAAAATGAATAGCCCAGTGGAGAGAGAAAACTATCAAAAAACTGATTTTTTAAATCAAGAGGTGTCAGAAATCGAAATGCCTAGCGCGAGCGGAAGAACACGCTTTCTCGCCAGTCCAGCATGTGTCCTGTCCGTTCTTCCTCGGCTTGCCGATTTTGCCCAGATCAGAGGTTTCGTGCTTCCGGCGGTCAGAAGATCAGTGTGAGCGTACGCGCTTCCACGACTATGGCATCACCCATGTACTTTTTCCTTTGAATATATTTGAGTACATAAAAAATATTAAAACATATAGAGAGAACTGTGTCTTGGATCTTAAAAATTTGTCAATAGCGATGATATATTATTACTTAACTTGAAGTATTTGTACGTTTTAGCTGGGACGTACATTTATCTTACAAGATGTTAATAGCGAGACTCTTGAAGATAAAATTATCTTGTGATTTTATGAAGGCAAAGATAGAAACGTACGAAGCTGGCGTACGTAGAAAAATGTGATTTTATGATAGAACAAAAATATAATACGTACGTTTTTGGGCGTACGGTAAAATATCTGTATGGTAGAAAAATGAAAGAAATTGAGCGTTAAAGAAGATATGTTACAAGCGCGGAATGTGGCAAAACTTGTACATATTTGAAAGAGAAAAGTGGTGTGTCGACCTGACATATATATATGAAACAGGCGACGATGGAAAAGGATTTAAATTTTGTCCATTTTATATATACATATTGTATAGTTCCCTGGTTGATCCTGCCAGTAGTCATATGCTTGTCTCAAAGATTAAGCCATGCATGTCTCAGTACATGCCGTATTAAGGTGAAACCGCGAATGGCTCATTAAATCAGTTATGGTTTCTTAGATCGTACTAAAATTTACTTGGATAACTGTGGTAATTCTAGAGCTAATACATGCAAAACAGAGTTCCGACCAGAGATGGTAGGAACGCTTTTATTAGATCAAAACCAATCGGTGGCGGGTGTTTACACTCGTCCATCGTTTGCTTTGGTGACTCTGAATAACTTTGTGCTGATCGCATGGTCTTATAGCACCGGCGACGCATCTTTCAAATGTCTGCCTTATCAACTGTCGATGGTAGGTTCTGCGCCTACCATGGTTGTAACGGGTAACGGGGAATCAGGGTTCGATTCCGGAGAGGGAGCCTGAGAAACGGCTACCACATCCAAGGAAGGCAGCAGGCGCGCAAATTACCCACTCCCGGCACGGGGAGGTAGTGACGAAAAATAACGATACGGGACTCATCCGAGGCCCCGTAATCGGAATGAGTACACTTTAAATCCTTTAACGAGGATCCATTGGAGGGCAAGTCTGGTGCCAGCAGCCGCGGTAATTCCAGCTCCAATAGCGTATATTAAAGTTGTTGCGGTTAAAAAGCTCGTAGTTGAATCTGTGTGTCACAGTGTCGGTTCATCGCTCGCGGTGTTTAACTGGCATTATGTGGTACGTCCTACCGGTGGGCTTTGCTCTTCACGGGGCGGTCCAACTAATATCCCATCGCGGTGCTCTTCACTGAGTGTCGAGGTGGGCCGGTACGTTTACTTTGAACAAATTAGAGTGCTCAAAGCAGGCTACCTTCGCCTGAATACTGTGTGCATGGAATAATGGAATAGGACCTCGGTTCTATTTTGTTGGTTTTCGGAACCCCGAGGTAATGATTAATAGGGACAGATGGGGGCATTCGTATTGCGACGTTAGAGGTGAAATTCTTGGATCGTCGCAAGACGGACAGAAGCGAAAGCATTTGCCAAAAATGTTTTCATTAATCAAGAACGAAAGTTAGAGGTTCGAAGGCGATCAGATACCGCCCTAGTTCTAACCATAAACGATGCCAGCTAGCGATCCGCCGAAGTTCCTACGATGACTCGGCGGGCAGCTTCCGGGAAACCAAAGCTTTTGGGTTCCGGGGGAAGTATGGTTGCAAAGCTGAAACTTAAAGGAATTGACGGAAGGGCACCACCAGGAGTGGAGCCTGCGGCTTAATTTGACTCAACACGGGAAACCTCACCAGGCCCGGACACCGGAAGGATTGACAGATTGATAGCTCTTTCTTGATTCGGTGGGTGGTGGTGCATGGCCGTTCTTAGTTGGTGGAGCGATTTGTCTGGTTAATTCCGATAACGAACGAGACTCTAGCCTGCTAAATAGACGTAATTATGGTATCTCGAAGGCTCTCGGCTTCTGCCGGTGGGGTTTTTACTACCAACGTACAAACAAATCTTCTTAGAGGGACAGGCGGCTTCTAGCCGCACGAGATTGAGCAATAACAGGTCTGTGATGCCCTTAGATGTTCTGGGCCGCACGCGCGCTACACTGAAGGAATCAGCGTGTGTTCCCTGGCCGAAAGGCCCGGGTAACCCGCTGAACCTCCTTCGTGCTAGGGATTGGGGCTTGCAATTATTCCCCATGAACGAGGAATTCCCAGTAAGCGCGAGTCATAAGCTCGCGTTGATTACGTCCCTGCCCTTTGTACACACCGCCCGTCGCTACTACCGATTGAATGATTTAGTGAGGTCTTCGGACTGGTGCGCGGCAATGTTTCGGCATTGCCGATGATGCCGGGAAGATGACCAAACTTGATTATTTAGAGGAAGTAAAAGTCGTAACAAGGTTTCCGTAGGTGAACCTGCGGAAGGATCATTACAATGTTCCAATATATCTCAAAGAGAGAGGAGAGGAGGAGAGAAAATGAATTCGATTAGTTTGTGGATAAGAATTCATATAAAAAAAAAAGATATTGTTGAGCCCGCCAGATCATTCGTGCGTGATTTACACGGCCAGACGTGTGTACTACACGTATTAGGCCTTTGATCTGCGTTGCGTAGGCCACAACAAATCTTTCAAAGAGAGAGAGATATATGTGTTGTTGGGGTTTGTGATTATGAAGGTGCCCCAACGCACAAAAATATATAAAAATGTACAAAGTTGGGATGTGGTGTGGTGGAGAAGAGTTGGGCCCGACCAGATCATTCGTGCGTGATTTACACGGCAGACGTGTGTACTACACGTATTAGGCCTTTGATCTGCGTTGCGTAGGCCATCTTCCTTCCAAGACACACACGTGTTGGGGTTTGTGTGATTTTATGATAGTGCCCCAACACGGAAAAATAAGCGTACGAGAAGAGTTGGGCCCGACCAGATCATTCGTGCGTGATTTATACACGGCCAGACGCGTATTATATTACACGTATTAGGCCTTTGATCTGCGTTGCGTAGGCCATCTTCTCGATAGAGAGAAAGCCAATGTATTCTTTTTTCTTTCTTTACACACACACACACACACAGTTGTAGTAGGACAGGGAGGGATGCGAGCGTGCTAATCACGCTTCCTCAAGTCTTCGCTGTGGTGTAAAAAAAAAAAGAAAAAAAGGAATCGTTGGGAAAGTCCAAAGGACGAAAATATCGGGCAGTCTGAAGATAACTTAATGCTCGTTTACATTGGTATCAAGAGAGACCGGCTTGTGTAGCTCGTTTCAATGCTGTGTCGTTGTCATTGACACCCTACTCTGTTGCGCGCTAGTGGCAGCATGAGCGTGGGACGTATATATATATGACACCCAGCTAGAGCCGGCCGTGAGTCCGTCCGGTGTAAATAACGACGAAAGGAGAGAGAAACTTTTCGAATCCAGTATCGGGTTGATAATTGTCCAGTTTGAATATCCATATCCCCGTCGTTTTTGGAGGTGATATACTCTCTGTGTTTCTTCGATAGAAGGCTTTTCAATGTTCTATTCGCTCCGACCGTCGAACTTGCAAGAAAACAGTGGTTTTGGATTTGCTCGTACATATATATATATGGTTTCGACGGAAATATCTCGTTCTTTAAGGGACAATTATGTCGTTGTACGACGACTCCCGAATCTCCTTCGCGCGCTGGTTGGAGCTCTTCGGGTATCGGTTTGTTCCGAAATATAACACAAAAATGTGGTGGATAGCAAATACACATTATATATATGAGAGAATAAAAGGGAAAAATTACCCTGAACGGTGGATCACTTGGCTCGTGGGTCGATGAAGAACGCAGCTAATTGCGCGTCAACGTGTGAACTGCAGGACACATGAACATCGACATTTCGAACGCACATTGCGGTCCACGGATACAATTCCTGGACCACGCCTGGCTGAGGGTCGTTTACGTACTTATAAACTGCTTGCGTTGATGGCACTTGTTGCCTATATACGTACGAGCGAATGATGGGCGCTTCGTCGGCGTTTGTCGCGGTCCTATGAATATTGAGAAATTTTACGTACGTCTAACAGTCTTCGAGAGAGATGGAAATCGTGTTCGAACTAGCGTGAGTGTGGAAGGCGGTGTCGTGTGTCGTATATGTTTTATATACGTCCGCCCGTCTGAAACACCGCTTCGAAGCGGTGACAAAATCTTTTTCGGGACGATTCGTATCCGTAGAACTATCGAGATTTCACTGGTACATTTTCAACGCGCTCCCGACGTCGCCTGAAATGAAACGAGATGGGTTTAACCCACGAAAGCGTACTACACGAGTCTGTCCTATGTGAAGACTGTGTACAGAGATCGAACGAACGCATGAAAGAAATTGAACGAAAGAACACATAACCCGCAAAAATATAGAGTAGAATTGTGACCGTTGCTTCGAATTTGAATTTATATGTATATATATATCATAGCCCCAGGGAGTGGAACCTATGAGTGTGGAAGGATGTCTCTTACCGTTATGTTGCCAGAGGAAAAAAAGTCTCTCTC
>NW_027476287.1:87500-102500 GCF_051020955.1 Megalopta genalis
TTATTCAATAACATATTCTTGCTTAGATAACTTTTTTACATAGGGATTAAGCATTTAGAACGATATAATGTTTAAAATAAGGGCACTTTACTCTTGACATTTTACGGTTTTTTCAATTTTCTGAAAAATCCTATCATTAGATTTTTTTAAAAATACGATATTCTTGCTTAGCTAACGTTTCTACATAGGGATTAAGCATTTAGAACGAAATCTAATGTCAGAAAATGGCACTTTACTCTTGACATTTTTCGGTTTTTTCAATTTTCTGGAAAATCCTATCATTAGATTTTTTTAAAAATACGATATTCTTGCTTAACTAACGTTTTTACATAGGGATTAAGCATTTAGAACGAAATCTAATGTAGGAAAATGGTACTTTACTCTTGATCGGTACGTTGGGACTTTGAAAATATTCGGGCGTTCCAATCGCTCGTCTGTTGCATCATAGCGCGTCTCGGCGCAATCGACCGATTCGCTCGATCCATTATTTTCGATTTACGGCTAAAATAAATTTTTCTAATTTCTTTCAATAACATATTCCTGCTTAAATAACTTTTTTACATAGGGATTAAGCATTTAGAACGATACATTGTTTAAAGTAAGGGCACTTTACTCTTGACATTTTACGGTTTTTTCAATTTTCTGATAAATCCTATCATTAGATTTTTTTAAAAATACGATATTCTTGCTTAACTAACGTTTCTACATAGGGATTAAGCATTTAGAACGAAATCTAATGTCAGAAAATGGCACTTTACTCTTGACATTTTTCGGTTTTTTCAATTTTCTGGGAAATCCTATCATTAGATTTTTTTAAAAATACGATATTCTTGCTTAACTAACGTTTTTACATAGGGATTAAGCATTTAGAACGAAACCTAATGTAGGAAAATGGTACTTTACTCTTGATCGGTACGTTGGGACTTTGAAAATATTCGGGCGTTCCAATCGCTCGTCTGTTGCATCATAGCGCGTCTCGGCGCAATCGACCGATTCGCTCGATCCATTATTTTCGATTTACGGCTAAAATAAATTTTTCTAATTTTTTTCAATAACATATTCCTGCTTAAATAACTTTTTTACATAGGGATTAAGCATTTAGAACGATACATTGTTTAAAGTAAGGGCACTTTACTCTTGACATTTTACGGTTTTTTCAATTTTCTGAAAAATCCTATCATTAGATTTTTTTAAAAATACGATAATCTTGCTTAACTAACGTTTCTACATAGGGATTAAGCATTTAGAACGAAATCTAATGTCAGAAAATGGCACTTTACTCTTGACATTTTTCGGTTTTTTCAATTTTCTGGAAAATCCTATCATTAGATTTTTTTTAAAATACGATATTCTTGCTTAACTAACGTTTTTACATAGGGATTAAGCATTTAGAACGAAATCTAATGTAGGAAAATGGTACTTTACTCTTGATCGGTACGTTGGGACTTTGAAAATATTCGGGCGTACGCGGCGCGCTCGGCGCTTCGAACAGCTCCGGTGTCCCCATTATTTTCGATTTACGGCTAAAATAAATTTTTCTAATTTTTTTCAATAACATATTCCTGCTAAAATAACTTTTTTACATAGGGATTAAGCATTTAGAACGATACATTGTTTAAAATAAGGGCACTTTACTCTTGACATTTTACGGTTTTTTCAATTTTCTGAAAAATCCTATCATTAGATTTTTTTAAAAATACGATATTCTTGCTTAACTAACGTTTCTACATAGGGATTAAGCATTTAGAACGAAATCTAATGTCAGAAAATGGCACTTTACTCTTGACATTTTTCGGTTTTTTCAATTTTCTGGAAAATCCTATCATTAGATTTTTTTAAAAATACGATATTCTTGCTTAACTAACGTTTTTACATAGGGATTAAGCATTTAGAACGAAATCTAATGTAGGAAAATGGTACTTTACTCTTGATCGGTACGTTGGGACTTTGAAAATATTCGGGCGTTCCAATCGCTCGTCTGTTGCATCATAGCGCGTCTCGGCGCAATCGACCGATTCGCTCGATCCATTATTTTCGATTTACGGCTAAAATAAATTTTTCTAATTTTTTTCAATAACATATTCCTGCTAAAATAACTTTTTTACATAGGGATTAAGCATTTAGAACGATACATTGTTTAAAATAAGGGCACTTTACTCTTGACATTTTACGGTTTTTTCAATTTTCTGAAAAATCCTATCATTAGATTTTTTTAAAAATACGATATTCTTGCTTAACTAACGTTTCTACATAGGGATTAAGCATTTAGAACGAAATCTAATGTCAGAAAATGGCACTTTACTCTTGACATTTTTCGGTTTTTTCAATTTTCTGGAAAATCCTATCATTAGATTTTTTTAAAAATACGATATTCTTGCTTAACTAACGTTTTTACATAGGGATTAAGCATTTAGAACGAAATCTAATGTAGGAAAATGGTACTTTACTCTTGATCGGTACGTTGGGACTTTGAAAATATTCGGGCGTTCCAATCGCTCGTCTGTTGCATCATAGCGCGTCTCGGCGCAATCGACCGATTCGCTCGATCCATTATTTTCGATTTACGGCTAAAATAAATTTTTCTAATTTTTTTCAATAACATATTCCTGCTTAAATAACTTTTTTACATAGGGATTAAGCATTTAGAACGATACATTGTTTAAAGTAAGGGCACTTTACTCTTGACATTTTACGGTTTTTTCAATTTTCTGAAAAATCCTATCATTAGATTTTTTTAAAAATACGATATTCTTGCTTAACTAACGTTTCTACATAGGGATTAAGCATTTAGAACGAAATCTAATGTCAGAAAATGGCACTTTACTCTTGACATTTTTCGGTTTTTTCAATTTTCTGGGAAATCCTATCATTAGATTTTTTTAAAAATACGATATTCTTGCTTAACTAACGTTTTTACATAGGGATTAAGCATTTAGAACGAAATCTAATGTAGGAAAATGGTACTTTACTCTTGATCGGTACGTTGGGACTTTGAAAATATTCGGGCGTTCCAATCGCTCGTCTGTTGCATCATAGCGCGTCTCGGCGCAATCGACCGATTCGCTCGATCCATTATTTTCGATTTACGGCTAAAATAAATTTTTCTAATTTTTTTCAATAACATATTCCTGCTTAAATAACTTTTTTACATAGGGATTAAGCATTTAGAACGATACATTGTTTAAAGTAAGGGCACTTTACTCTTGACATTTTACGGTTTTTTCAATTTTCTGAAAAATCCTATCATTAGATTTTTTTAAAAATACGATATTCTTGCTTAACTAACGTTTCTACATAGGGATTAAGCATTTAGAACGAAATCTAATGTCAGAAAATGGCACTTTACTCTTGACATTTTTCGGTTTTTTCAATTTTCTGGAAAATCCTATCATTAGATTTTTTTTAAAATACGATATTCTTGCTTAACTAACGTTTTTACATAGGGATTAAGCATTTAGAACGAAATCTAATGTAGGAAAATGGTACTTTACTCTTGATCGGTACGTTGGGACTTTGAAAATATTCGGGCGTACGCGGCGCGCTCGGCGCTTCGAACAGCTCCGGTGTCCCCATTATTTTCGATTTACGGCTAAAATAAATTTTTCTAATTTTTTTCAATAACATATTCCTGCTAAAATAACTTTTTTACATAGGGATTAAGCATTTAGAACGATACATTGTTTAAAATAAGGGCACTTTACTCTTGACATTTTACGGTTTTTTCAATTTTCTGAAAAATCCTATCATTAGATTTTTTTAAAAATACGATATTCTTGCTTAACTAACGTTTCTACATAGGGATTAAGCATTTAGAACGAAATCTAATGTCAGAAAATGGCACTTTACTCTTGACATTTTTCGGTTTTTTCAATTTTCTGGGAAATCCTATCATTAGATTTTTTTAAAAATACGATATTCTTGCTTAACTAACGTTTTTACATAGGGATTAAGCATTTAGAACGAAATCTAATGTAGGAAAATGGTACTTTACTCTTGATCGGTACGTTGGGACTTTGAAAATATTCGGGCGTTCCAATCGCTCGTCTGTTGCATCATAGCGCGTCTCGGCGCAATCGACCGATTCGCTCGATCCATTATTTTCGATTTACGGCTAAAATAAATTTTTCTAATTTTTTTCAATAACATATTCCTGCTTAAATAACTTTTTTACATAGGGATTAAGCATTTAGAACGATACATTGTTTAAAGTAAGGGCACTTTACTCTTGACATTTTACGGTTTTTTCAATTTTCTGAAAAATCCTATCATTAGATTTTTTTAAAAATACGATATTCTTGCTTAACTAACGTTTCTACATAGGGATTAAGCATTTAGAACGAAATCTAATGTCAGAAAATGGCACTTTACTCTTGACATTTTTCGGTTTTTTCAATTTTCTGGGAAATCCTATCATTAGATTTTTTTAAAAATACGATATTCTTGCTTAACTAACGTTTTTACATAGGGATTAAGCATTTAGAACGAAATCTAATGTAGGAAAATGGTACTTTACTCTTGATCGGTACGTTGGGACTTTGAAAATATTCGGGCGTTCCAATCGCTCGTCTGTTGCATCATAGCGCGTCTCGGCGCAATCGACCGATTCGCTCGATCCATTATTTTCGATTTACGGCTAAAATAAATTTTTCTAATTTTTTTCAATAACATATTCCTGCTTAAATAACTTTTTTACATAGGGATTAAGCATTTAGAACGATACATTGTTTAAAGTAAGGGCACTTTACTCTTGACATTTTACGGTTTTTTCAATTTTCTGAAAAATCCTATCATTAGATTTTTTTAAAAATACGATAATCTTGCTTAACTAACGTTTCTACATAGGGTTTAAGCATTTAGAACGAAATCTAATGTCAGAAAATGGCACTTTACTCTTGACATTTTTCGGTTTTTTCAATTTTCTGGAAAATCCTATCATTAGATTTTTTTTAAAATACGATATTCTTGCTTAACTAACGTTTTTACATAGGGATTAAGCATTTAGAACGAAATCTAATGTAGGAAAATGGTACTTTACTCTTGATCGGTACGTTGGGACTTTGAAAATATTCGGGCGTACGCGGCGCGCTCGGCGCTTCGAACAGCTCCGGTGTCCCCATTATTTTCGATTTACGGCTAAAATAAATTTTTCTAATTTTTTTCAATAACATATTCCTGCTAAAATAACTTTTTTACATAGGGATTAAGCATTTAGAACGATACATTGTTTAAAATAAGGGCACTTTACTCTTGACATTTTACGGTTTTTTCAATTTTCTGAAAAATCCTATCATTAGATTTTTTTAAAAATACGATATTCTTGCTTAACTAACGTTTCTACATAGGGATTAAGCATTTAGAACGAAATCTAATGTCAGAAAATGGCACTTTACTCTTGACATTTTTCGGTTTTTTCAATTTTCTGGAAAATCCTATCATTAGATTTTTTTAAAAATACGATATTCTTGCTTAACTAACGTTTTTACATAGGGATTAAGCATTTAGAACGAAATCTAATGTAGGAAAATGGTACTTTACTCTTGATCGGTACGTTGGGACTTTGAAAATATTCGGGCGTTCCAATCGCTCGTCTGTTGCATCATAGCGCGTCTCGGCGCAATCGACCGATTCGCTCGATCCATTATTTTCGATTTACGGCTAAAATAAATTTTTCTAATTTTTTTCAATAACATATTCCTGCTTAAATAACTTTTTTACATAGGGATTAAGCATTTAGAACGATACATTGTTTAAAGTAAGGGCACTTTACTCTTGACATTTTACGGTTTTTTCAATTTTCTGAAAAATCCTATCATTAGATTTTTTTAAAAATACGATATTCTTGCTTAACTAACGTTTCTACATAGGGATTAAGCATTTAGAACGAAATCTAATGTCAGAAAATGGCACTTTACTCTTGACATTTTACGGTTTTTTCAATTTTCTGAAAAATCCTATCATTAGATTTTTTTAAAAATACGATATTCTTGCTTAACTAACGTTTCTACATAGGGATTAAGCATTTAGAACGAAATCTAATGTCAGAAAATGGCACTTTACTCTTGACATTTTTCGGTTTTTTCAATTTTCTGGGAAATCCTATCATTAGATTTTTTTAAAAATACGATATTCTTGCTTAACTAACGTTTTTACATAGGGATTAAGCATTTAGAACGAAATCTAATGTAGGAAAATGGTACTTTACTCTTGATCGGTACGTTGGGACTTTGAAAATATTCGGGCGTTCCAATCGCTCGTCTGTTGCATCATAGCGCGTCTCGGCGCAATCGACCGATTCGCTCGATCCATTATTTTCGATTTACGGCTAAAATAAATTTTTCTAATTTCTTTCAATAACATATTCCTGCTTAAATAACTTTTTTACATAGGGATTAAGCATTTAGAACGATACATTGTTTAAAATAAGGGCACTTTACTCTTGACATTTTACGGTTTTTTCAATTTTCTGAAAAATCCTATCATTAGATTTTTTTAAAAATACGATATTCTTGCTTAGCTAACGTTTCTACATAGGGATTAAGCATTTAGAACGAAATCTAATGTCAGAAAATGGCACTTTACTCTTGACATTTTTCGGTTTTTTCAATTTTCTGGAAAATCCTATCATTAGATTTTTTTAAAAATACGATATTCTTGCTTAACTAACGTTTTTACATAGGGATTAAGCATTTAGAACGAAATCTAATGTAGGAAAATGGTACTTTACTCTTGATCGGTACGTTGGGACTTTGAAAATATTCGGGCGTTCCAATCGCTCGTCTGTTGCATCATAGCGCGTCTCGGCGCAATCGACCGATTCGCTCGATCCATTATTTTCGATTTACGGCTAAAATAAATTTTTCTAATTTTTTTCAATAACATATTCCTGCTTAAATAACTTTTTTACATAGGGATTAAGCATTTAGAACGATACATTGTTTAAAGTAAGGGCACTTTACTCTTGACATTTTACGGTTTTTTCAATTTTCTGAAAAATCCTATCATTAGATTTTTTTAAAAATACGATAATCTTGCTTAACTAACGTTTCTACATAGGGATTAAGCATTTAGAACGAAATCTAATGTCAGAAAATGGCACTTTACTCTTGACATTTTTCGGTTTTTTCAATTTTCTGGAAAATCCTATCATTAGATTTTTTTAAAAATACGATATTCTTGCTTAACTAACGTTTTTACATAGGGATTAAGCATTTAGAACGAAATCTAATGTAGGAAAATGGTACTTTACTCTTGATCGGTACGTTGGGACTTTGAAAATATTCGGGCGTTCCAATCGCTCGTCTGTTGCATCATAGCGCGTCTCGGCGCAATCGACCGATTCGCTCGATCCATTATTTTCGATTTACGGCTAAAATAAATTTTTCTAATTTTTTTCAATAACATATTCCTGCTTAAATAACTTTTTTACATAGGGATTAAGCATTTAGAACGATACATTGTTTAAAGTAAGGGCACTTTACTCTTGACATTTTACGGTTTTTTCAATTTTCTGAAAAATCCTATCATTAGATTTTTTTAAAAATACGATAATCTTGCTTAACTAACGTTTCTACATAGGGATTAAGCATTTAGAACGAAATCTAATGTCAGAAAATGGCACTTTACTCTTGACATTTTTCGGTTTTTTCAATTTTCTGGAAAATCCTATCATTAGATTTTTTTTAAAATACGATATTCTTGCTTAACTAACGTTTTTACATAGGGATTAAGCATTTAGAACGAAATCTAATGTAGGAAAATGGTACTTTACTCTTGATCGGTACGTTGGGACTTTGAAAATATTCGGGCGTACGCGGCGCGCTCGGCGCTTCGAACAGCTCCGGTGTCCCCATTATTTTCGATTTACGGCTAAAATAAATTTTTCTAATTTTTTTCAATAACATATTCCTGCTAAAATAACTTTTTTACATAGGGATTAAGCATTTAGAACGATACATTGTTTAAAATAAGGGCACTTTACTCTTGACATTTTACGGTTTTTTCAATTTTCTGAAAAATCCTATCATTAGATTTTTTTAAAAATACGATATTCTTGCTTAACTAACGTTTCTACATAGGGATTAAGCATTTAGAACGAAATCTAATGTCAGAAAATGGCACTTTACTCTTGACATTTTTCGGTTTTTTCAATTTTCTGGAAAATCCTATCATTAGATTTTTTTAAAAATACGATATTCTTGCTTAACTAACGTTTTTACATAGGGATTAAGCATTTAGAACGAAATCTAATGTAGGAAAATGGTACTTTACTCTTGATCGGTACGTTGGGACTTTGAAAATATTCGGGCGTTCCAATCGCTCGTCTGTTGCATCATAGCGCGTCTCGGCGCAATCGACCGATTCGCTCGATCCATTATTTTCGATTTACGGCTAAAATAAATTTTTCTAATTTTTTTCAATAACATATTCCTGCTTAAATAACTTTTTTACATAGGGATTAAGCATTTAGAACGATACATTGTTTAAAGTAAGGGCACTTTACTCTTGACATTTTACGGTTTTTTCAATTTTCTGAAAAATCCTATCATTAGATTTTTTTAAAAATACGATAATCTTGCTTAACTAACGTTTCTACATAGGGATTAAGCATTTAGAACGAAATCTAATGTCAGAAAATGGCACTTTACTCTTGACATTTTTCGGTTTTTTCAATTTTCTGGAAAATCCTATCATTAGATTTTTTTTAAAATACGATATTCTTGCTTAACTAACGTTTTTACATAGGGATTAAGCATTTAGAACGAAATCTAATGTAGGAAAATGGTACTTTACTCTTGATCGGTACGTTGGGACTTTGAAAATATTCGGGCGTACGCGGCGCGCTCGGCGCTTCGAACAGCTCCGGTGTCCCCATTATTTTCGATTTACGGCTAAAATAAATTTTTCTAATTTTTTTCAATAACATATTCCTGCTAAAATAACTTTTTTACATAGGGATTAAGCATTTAGAACGATACATTGTTTAAAATAAGGGCACTTTACTCTTGACATTTTACGGTTTTTTCAATTTTCTGAAAAATCCTATCATTAGATTTTTTTAAAAATACGATATTCTTGCTTAACTAACGTTTCTACATAGGGATTAAGCATTTAGAACGAAATCTAATGTCAGAAAATGGCACTTTACTCTTGACATTTTTCGGTTTTTTCAATTTTCTGGAAAATCCTATCATTAGATTTTTTTAAAAATACGATATTCTTGCTTAACTAACGTTTTTACATAGGGATTAAGCATTTAGAACGAAATCTAATGTAGGAAAATGGTACTTTACTCTTGATCGGTACGTTGGGACTTTGAAAATATTCGGGCGTTCCAATCGCTCGTCTGTTGCATCATAGCGCGTCTCGGCGCAATCGACCGATTCGCTCGATCCATTATTTTCGATTTACGGCTAAAATAAATTTTTCTAATTTTTTTCAATAACATATTCCTGCTTAAATAACTTTTTTACATAGGGATTAAGCATTTAGAACGATACATTGTTTAAAGTAAGGGCACTTTACTCTTGACATTTTACGGTTTTTTCAATTTTCTGAAAAATCCTATCATTAGATTTTTTTAAAAATACGATAATCTTGCTTAACTAACGTTTCTACATAGGGATTAAGCATTTAGAACGAAATCTAATGTCAGAAAATGGCACTTTACTCTTGACATTTTTCGGTTTTTTCAATTTTCTGGAAAATCCTATCATTAGATTTTTTTTAAAATACGATATTCTTGCTTAACTAACGTTTTTACATAGGGATTAAGCATTTAGAACGAAATCTAATGTAGGAAAATGGTACTTTACTCTTGATCGGTACGTTGGGACTTTGAAAATATTCGGGCGTACGCGGCGCGCTCGGCGCTTCGAACAGCTCCGGTGTCCCCATTATTTTCGATTTACGGCTAAAATAAATTTTTCTAATTTTTTTCAATAACATATTCCTGCTAAAATAACTTTTTTACATAGGGATTAAGCATTTAGAACGATACATTGTTTAAAATAAGGGCACTTTACTCTTGACATTTTACGGTTTTTTCAATTTTCTGAAAAATCCTATCATTAGATTTTTTTAAAAATACGATATTCTTGCTTAACTAACGTTTCTACATAGGGATTAAGCATTTAGAACGAAATCTAATGTCAGAAAATGGCACTTTACTCTTGACATTTTTCGGTTTTTTCAATTTTCTGGGAAATCCTATCATTAGATTTTTTTAAAAATACGATATTCTTGCTTAACTAACGTTTTTACATAGGGATTAAGCATTTAGAACGAAACCTAATGTAGGAAAATGGTACTTTACTCTTGATCGGTACGTTGGGACTTTGAAAATATTCGGGCGTTCCAATCGCTCGTCTGTTGCATCATAGCGCGTCTCGGCGCAATCGACCGATTCGCTCGATCCATTATTTTCGATTTACGGCTAAAATAAATTTTTCTAATTTTTTTCAATAACATATTCCTGCTTAAATAACTTTTTTACATAGGGATTAAGCATTTAGAACGATACATTGTTTAAAATAAGGGCACTTTACTCTTGACATTTTACGGTTTTTTCAATTTTCTGAAAAATCCTATCATTAGATTTTTTTAAAAATACGATATTCTTGCTTAACTAACGTTTCTACATAGGGATTAAGCATTTAGAACGAAATCTAATGTCAGAAAATGGCACTTTACTCTTGACATTTTTCGGTTTTTTCAATTTTCTGGAAAATCCTATCATTAGATTTTTTTAAAAATACGATATTCTTGCTTAACTAACGTTTTTACATAGGGATTAAGCATTTAGAACGAAATCTAATGTAGGAAAATGGTACTTTACTCTTGATCGGTACGTTGGGACTTTGAAAATATTCGGGCGTTCCAATCGCTCGTCTGTTGCATCATAGCGCGTCTCGGCGCAATCGACCGATTCGCTCGATCCATTATTTTCGATTTACGGCTAAAATAAATTTTTCTAATTTTTTTCAATAACATATTCCTGCTTAAATAACTTTTTTACATAGGGATTAAGCATTTAGAACGATACATTGTTTAAAATAAGGGCACTTTACTCTTGACATTTTACGGTTTTTTCAATTTTCTGAAAAATCCTATCATTAGATTTTTTTAAAAATACGATATTCTTGCTTAACTAACGTTTCTACATAGGGATTAAGCATTTAGAACGAAATCTAATGTCAGAAAATGGCACTTTACTCTTGACATTTTTCGGTTTTTTCAATTTTCTGGAAAATCCTATCATTAGATTTTTTTAAAAATACGATATTCTTGCTTAACTAACGTTTTTACATAGGGATTAAGCATTTAGAACGAAATCTAATGTAGGAAAATGGTACTTTACTCTTGATCGGTACGTTGGGACTTTGAAAATATTCGGGCGTTCCAATCGCTCGTCTGTTGCATCATAGCGCGTCTCGGCGCAATCGACCGATTCGCTCGATCCATTATTTTCGATTTACGGCTAAAATAAATTTTTCTAATTTTTTTCAATAACATATTCCTGCTTAAATAACTTTTTTACATAGGGATTAAGCATTTAGAACGATACATTGTTTAAAGTAAGGGCACTTTACTCTTGACATTTTACGGTTTTTTCAATTTTCTGAAAAATCCTATCATTAGATTTTTTTAAAAATACGATATTCTTGCTTAACTAACGTTTCTACATAGGGATTAAGCATTTAGAACGAAATCTAATGTCAGAAAATGGCACTTTACTCTTGACATTTTTCGGTTTTTTCAATTTTCTGGGAAATCCTATCATTAGATTTTTTTAAAAATACGATATTCTTGCTTAACTAACGTTTTTACATAGGGATTAAGCATTTAGAACGAAACCTAATGTAGGAAAATGGTACTTTACTCTTGATCGGTACGTTGGGACTTTGAAAATATTCGGGCGTACGCGGCGCGCTCGGCGCTTCGAACAGCTCCGGTGTCCCCATTATTTTCGATTTACGGCTAAAATAAATTTTTCTAATTTTTTTCAATAACATATTCCTGCTAAAATAACTTTTTTACGTAGGGATTAAGCATTTAGAACGATACATTGTTTAAAATAAGGGCACTTTACTCTTGACATTTTACGGTTTTTTCAATTTTCTGAAAAATCCTATCATTAGATTTTTTTAAAAATACGATATTCTTGCTTAACTAACGTTTCTACATAGGGATTAAGCATTTAGAACGAAATCTAATGTCAGAAAATGGCACTTTACTCTTGACATTTTTCGGTTTTTTCAATTTTCTGGAAAATCCTATCATTAGATTTTTTTAAAAATACGATATTCTTGCTTAACTAACGTTTTTACATAGGGATTAAGCATTTAGAACGAAATCTAATGTAGGAAAATGGTACTTTACTCTTGATCGGTACGTTGGGACTTTGAAAATATTCGGGCGTTCCAATCGCTCGTCTGTTGCATCATAGCGCGTCTCGGCGCAATCGACCGATTCGCTCGATCCATTATTTTCGATTTACGGCTAAAATAAATTTTTCTAATTTTTTTCAATAACATATTCCTGCTTAAATAACTTTTTTACATAGGGATTAAGCATTTAGAACGATACATTGTTTAAAGTAAGGGCACTTTACTCTTGACATTTTACGGTTTTTTCAATTTTCTGAAAAATCCTATCATTAGATTTTTTTAAAAATACGATATTCTTGCTTAACTAACGTTTCTACATAGGGATTAAGCATTTAGAACGAAATCTAATGTCAGAAAATGGCACTTTACTCTTGACATTTTTCGGTTTTTTCAATTTTCTGGGAAATCCTATCATTAGATTTTTTTAAAAATACGATATTCTTGCTTAACTAACGTTTTTACATAGGGATTAAGCATTTAGAACGAAATCTAATGTAGGAAAATGGTACTTTACTCTTGATCGGTACGTTGGGACTTTGAAAATATTCGGGCGTTCCAATCGCTCGTCTGTTGCATCATAGCGCGTCTCGGCGCAATCGACCGATTCGCTCGATCCATTATTTTCGATTTACGGCTAAAATAAATTTTTCTAATTTTTTTCAATAACATATTCCTGCTTAAATAACTTTTTTACATAGGGATTAAGCATTTAGAACGATACATTGTTTAAAATAAGGGCACTTTACTCTTGACATTTTACGGTTTTTTCAATTTTCTGAAAAATCCTATCATTAGATTTTTTTAAAAATACGATATTCTTGCTTAACTAACGTTTCTACATAGGGATTAAGCATTTAGAACGAAATCTAATGTCAGAAAATGGCACTTTACTCTTGACATTTTTCGGTTTTTTCAATTTTCTGGAAAATCCTATCATTAGATTTTTTTAAAAATACGATATTCTTGCTTAACTAACGTTTTTACATAGGGATTAAGCATTTAGAACGAAATCTAATGTAGGAAAATGGTACTTTACTCTTGATCGGTACGTTGGGACTTTGAAAATATTCGGGCGTTCCAATCGCTCGTCTGTTGCATCATAGCGCGTCTCGGCGCAATCGACCGATTCGCTCGATCCATTATTTTCGATTTACGGCTAAAATAAATTTTTCTAATTTTTTTCAATAACATATTCCTGCTTAAATAACTTTTTTACATAGGGATTAAGCATTTAGAACGATACATTGTTTAAAGTAAGGGCACTTTACTCTTGACATTTTACGGTTTTTTCAATTTTCTGAAAAATCCTATCATTAGATTTTTTTAAAAATACGATATTCTTGCTTAACTAACGTTTCTACATAGGGATTAAGCATTTAGAACGAAATCTAATGTCAGAAAATGGCACTTTACTCTTGACATTTTTCGGTTTTTTCAATTTTCTGGGAAATCCTATCATTAGATTTTTTTAAAAATACGATATTCTTGCTTAACTAACGTTTTTACATAGGGATTAAGCATTTAGAACGAAACCTAATGTAGGAAAATGGTACTTTACTCTTGATCGGTACGTTGGGACTTTGAAAATATTCGGGCGTACGCGGCGCGCTCGGCGCTTCGAACAGCTCCGGTGTCCCCATTATTTTCGATTTACGGCTAAAATAAATTTTTCTAATTTTTTTCAATAACATATTCCTGCTAAAATAACTTTTTTACATAGGGATTAAGCATTTAGAACGATACATTGTTTAAAATAAGGGCACTTTACTCTTGACATTTTACGGTTTTTTCAATTTTCTGAAAAATCCTATCATTAGATTTTTTTAAAAATACGATATTCTTGCTTAACTAACGTTTCTACATAGGGATTAAGCATTTAGAACGAAATCTAATGTCAGAAAATGGCACTTTACTCTTGACATTTTTCGGTTTTTTCAATTTTCTGGAAAATCCTATCATTAGATTTTTTTAAAAATACGATATTCTTGCTTAACTAACGTTTTTACATAGGGATTAAGCATTTAGAACGAAATCTAATGTAGGAAAATGGTACTTTACTCTTGATCGGTACGTTGGGACTTAGAAAATATTCGGCCGTACGCGGCGCGTCTCGGCGCTTCGAACAGCTCCGGTGTCCCCATTATTTTCGATTTACGGCTAAAATAAATTTTTCTAATTTTTTTCAATTACATATTCTTGCTTAGATAACTTTTTTACATAGGGATTAAGCATTTAGAACGACATATTGTTTAAAATAATGGTACTTTACTCTTGTGATTTTTCGTTTTTTTTTGATTATTTTGAAAAATAAATTTTTGTAATTTTTTTAAATACGATATTCGTGATCAGTGAACGATTTCACATATGGATTAAGCATTTAGAATCGTGCGGAAGCGTTATTAAAAAAGTTTACTCGATGCGATGGGACTTTGAAAAGTTTGTGAAAATTTTCATATTGGGAAAAAATGTGTAATTTTTTGTCTAGTTTACGGTAATGTAATTTATTTTAATGTTTACTATAAATTTTTTTTTCGTTCGTTCACGCGCTATGTTACAACAGCACGGCCGGGCGGTCTGTTGCCGCGGCGGTTTACACTCATAAGCGCGCGTGCTA
>NW_027476287.1:110000-115000 GCF_051020955.1 Megalopta genalis
CCGTCGGCGCAGATCTTGGTGGTAGTAGCAAATACTCCAGCGAGGCCCTGGAGGACTGACGTGGAGAAGGGTTTCGTGTGAACAGCCGTTGCACACGAGTCAGTCGATCCTAAGCCCTAAGAGAAATCCTATGTAGATGAGGTGTCCTAAGACGTTAAACACTTGTAAAAAAAACGCAGCTATTTTATTATTTTTTTTATTATTATATAAATCGCAGCATATTTTGTTATTATATACATGCACAAAAAACACCCATTGGGCGAAAGGGAATCCGGTTTCTATTCCGGAACCCGGCAGCGGAACCGCATACCATTCGGGCCCTCGTAAGAGTGTTCGTCGGGGTAACCCAAAATGACCTGGAGACGCCGTCGGGAGATCCGGGGAGAGTTTTCTTTTCTGTATAAGCGTTCGAGTTCCCTGGAAACCTCTAGCAGGGAGATAGGGTTTGGAACGCGAAGAGCACCGCAGTTGCGGCGGTGTCCGGATCATCCCCTCGGACCTTGAAAATCCAGGAGAGGGCCACGTGGAGGTGTCGCGCCGGTTCGTACCCATATCCGCAGCAGGTCTCCAAGGTAAAGAGCCTCTAGTCGATAGATTAATGTAGGTAAGGGAAGTCGGCAAATTGGATCCGTAACTTCGGGATAAGGATTGGCTCTGAGGAGCGGGGCGTGTCGGGCTTGGTCGGGAAGCGGGTCTGGCTGACGTGCCGGGCCTGGGCGAGGTGAACGGCTCTCGTGGCTGGGATCCGAGCTCGGTCCCGTGCCTTGGCCTCCCGCGGATCTTCCTTGCTGCGAGGCTTCCGTGGCGTTTCCCATCGGTGCGGTCGTCCTCTTCGGCCGCCATTCAACGCTCAGCTCAGAACTGGCACGGACTAGGGGAATCCGACTGTCTAATTAAAACAAAGCATTGCGATGGCCCCCACGGGTGTTGACGCAATGTGATTTCTGCCCAGTGCTCTGAATGTCAACGTGAAGAAATTCAAAAAAGCGCGGGTAAACGGCGGGAGTAACTATGACTCTCTTAAGGTAGCCAAATGCCTCGTCATCTAATTAGTGACGCGCATGAATGGATTAACGAGATTCCCATCTGTCCCTATCTACTGGCGGTGGCGGTCTGTGGCCACCCAGGGCGGGAGATAACCCCCGAACTAGCCCTCGCGTAGGAGGGTTGATCGGCCGAGTCGATGGGTGTATCGGCGATGAAGGCATTAGAGACCGTCAGTGCGTCGTACATGTAGTACTTCGCATAATGGCGAGGCCCTGATTTAGCATACGGGCTGTGGCGTGTTCTTTGTACAGCACTGTATGTGCTGTATGACTTCCGACTGGGGAACTGTTGTCACTCGTGGCATCAGTTCCCCAGTTTACGTTAAACGGTTTTTCAGACCGTTTTTCGTGGGCGGAACACGCCACTAGACAACACTCCGCTGGGCTCAGGAATACATGGGATGCAATCAATCCCCTGGGCAACCCAGGCCGCAAGGGGCAAACGTGCCCTAGCCACACTTGAGCCTCCACGAAAAAGGTACCGCTGGATAGCTCGTGTTCTTAAATACGCAGCGAACTGAACGAAGTGTGGTGGAGAGGAAGAGGCAGCCTCTCCGACTGCTGTCTCCCACGTGTTTGCCGTGCGTGGCGACCCTTGTCGTCGGAAAAGAGGATCCTGGGATCTGAGGGGGCCCTCTCCTGCGGGTGAGACGTCCCCAACACGTACCTTTGGCCTCTGCTTCGGCTAGATGGGCGGCTGGACGAGAAAAGCAGCCCTGGTCCAGTCAATCGGCTTGGAACGACCACACGCTTCGGGCAAGTGGGTTCTGCTGGGCGAGGACGCGGGCTGGGTAAGGAAACCGACCCAGCCAGCAGACTATATTCGGTGCGTAGCCCTAACTCAGCCTTTGGCGGGTTCCAAATTGTGCGGGTCGGTGGTGGCCGGGGAGCGCACTGGATGAAAGACCAAGACACATTATGGGTCTTAATAAAATTAATGAACAAAAAACTAAGCGTCCAAAGACGACGGGTCCAGCTCCTACTCGGAGTGAAGCCGTCGCCGCAGACGCGGGAACTGCAAATGCAGCTGTCAGTCCCCCCGCGTCTGTGAGAAAGACAAGATCCGGGAAGGTGATTAATATCGCCAATCCTCGTGTGATCTTGCAAAGATGTGTGACTCCCACGCGAGCGGTCTCGGTGAAAACCGAGCCCACGGTAGAAGGTACGCCGGACACCGGTAACGTGGTAGTAATCGAACGAGTCGGAGACACGTCACTCGTGAAGGTGCAGTCGGCACCCGAGCGTGTCGAGGACCCTACTGGTGACGGTTGGCAAACCGTCACCAAAAAGTCAAAGCGAGCCAAGCCGGGCGCACCCACCGGCAAGGCCGCAGTAAACCGGGCCAGGAGACCGAAGGGGACGTTCTCCGGGCAGAAGGTACGGCCTCTCGATCTCGTAAGAGACGAAGCCTTTAGGCGAGTGTCCGAAATACGGACCTTTTGCTTTCGACCTGAGTCGAAAGTCAATAAGGAGTCCGGGTCAAAGATACTCGCCGAGGTTGAGGCACTCAACGAGCTGGTCCAGGAGCTTATTCAACGGAATAGCTTCGTCGAAGGGCAGCTCGCCGCGGTCAGGGCGGACCTAAAAGCGCGTCCTGCCGTAATGAGTGCGATGCGACCTGGGCCGTCCAAGGGAACTCTCCCGAAGACGGCCTGCAACGCCGCGCAGTCGACTTACGCCCATGTGAACAAAGTCGACTGCAAAGGAGCTTCTCCGGAAGCGGGGAGACGGCCACAATCGCAGCATGTGGTAAAAATCTTCCCGCCGAAGGAAAAAGGACAGAGCAGCGAAGTTACGAAGGTTACTGTTCTGTCGCTCGTTAAACCAGCGAAGGAGGCGATCCGAATTAAGTCGGTCCGACGCATCCACTCCGGTGGCATCGTCGTCGAGACCGACCGAAAGGAGGACCTGCAAGCCTTCGTTGGCAATAAGAAGCTCCGGAGCGCGGGTCTGTCCGTCTCCTTACCTACCAAGCGGGACCCCGAGGTTTTAGTTTACGACGTCCCGCGTCGGATGGGTAAGGACGAAATTGCCTCCAGTATTTGGAGGCAAAATCTCTGCGATGCGAACCAGAAGGATGTGCCTTCGGGAATTCGGGTCAGCCGCATGGCTGGCAAGACCCCGGAGACAGCCAACTGGGTCGTTGCCGTCAGTCCGCAGAATCTTCAGCGGCTGAAGCAGAGGGGTAGCCGAGTTTACCTTGGATGGAACTCCTGTCGTGTACGGGATTTCGTCCAGGTGCTTCGGTGCTACCGTTGTCAACGCTTCGGGCATACCTCGAAGCGTTGTAAATTCAAGGAGGACGTGTGCGGTCACTGCTCCCAAAAGGGGCATACCTTCACGCTCTGTAGCAAGAAGAGTGAACCTCCGGTCTGCTCTAATTGCAAGGACAGAGGGTGGGCTAGTGCACACAAGTCGCGGGACCCAGCTTGCGCTTCCTATCAGGCGGCGCTAGCTTTGGAGTCGTCCCGTGTCCGACTTGAGTGACGGGCAGACGTGGACTTGTCCACTCCGCCATTCGAACGGCATGCTGGGCGAACCCCTCGGGGTTCGTCCCCTCGGGCCAGGCTGAAGCCCCTCTTGCGGAGATAAATTGACTTTAACACTACTCCGTCAAGAGTGCCTGGATTGGGTTGGACTCGAGGTGGCAGTGGGAGTAGCACGCTGTCTTCCCCTGATACGATGGTGAACGAAGGTAGAGCCCGAACACCAGGCACAAGTCGCAAGAGCGGCCGGTATGGTCCACCAAGGACTTAGGTACGGCCCGTCTCTCAGAGACCACAGTTTGACGACAACACTAACTGTCCCTATCTACTGGCGGTGGCGGTCTGTGGCCACCCAGGGCGGGAGATAACCCCCGAACTAGCCCTCGCGTAGGAGGGTTGATCGGCCGAGTCGATGGGTGTATCGGCGATGAAGGCATTAGAGACCGTCAGTGCGTCGTACATGTAGTACTTCGCATAATGGCGAGGCCCTGATTTAGCATACGGGCTGTGGCGTGTTCTTTGTACAGCACTGTATGTGCTGTATGACTTCCGACTGGGGAACTGTTGTCACTCGTGGCATCAGTTCCCCAGTTTACGTTAAACGGTTTTTCAGACCGTTTTTCGTGGGCGGAACACGCCACTAGACAACACTCCGCTGGGCTCAGGAATACATGGGATGCAATCAATCCCCTGGGCAACCCAGGCCGCAAGGGGCAAACGTGCCCTAGCCACACTTGAGCCTCCACGAAAAAGGTACCGCTGGATAGCTCGTGTTCTTAAATACGCAGCGAACTGAACGAAGTGTGGTGGAGAGGAAGAGGCAGCCTCTCCGACTGCTGTCTCCCACGTGTTTGCCGTGCGTGGCGACCCTTGTCGTCGGAAAAGAGGATCCTGGGATCTGAGGGGGCCCTCTCCTGCGGGTGAGACGTCCCCAACACGTACCTTTGGCCTCTGCTTCGGCTAGATGGGCGGCTGGACGAGAAAAGCAGCCCTGGTCCAGTCAATCGGCTTGGAACGACCACACGCTTCGGGCAAGTGGGTTCTGCTGGGCGAGGACGCGGGCTGGGTAAGGAAACCGACCCAGCCAGCAGACTATATTCGGTGCGTAGCCCTAACCCAGCCTTTGGCGGGTTCCAAATTGTGTGGGTCGGTGGTGGCCGGGGAGCGCACTGGATGAAAGACCAAGACACATTATGGGTCTTAATAAAATTAATGAACAAAAAACTAAGCGTCCAAAGACGACGGGTCCAGCTCCTACTCGGAGTGAAGCCGTCGCCGCAGACGCGGGAACTGCAAATGCAGCTGTCAGTCCCCCCGCGTCTGTGAGAAAGACAAGATCCGGGAAGGTGATTAATATCGCCAATCCTCGTGTGATCTTGCAAAGATGTGTGACTCCCACGCGAGCGGTCTCGGTGAAAACCGAGCCCACGGTAGAAGGTACGCCGGACACCGGTAACGTGGAAGTAAT
>NW_027476287.1:120000-132500 GCF_051020955.1 Megalopta genalis
AAAGTTTAATTAATCTCCCAATAGTTTGCCGGGAAACATCGATTATTCCGATCTAGAAAGAGACAGAGACAGTCGATCCGCGTTATGTTAAATATTTCAAGGTTACCGATTCCATAAAATTATAAAAAGTATACGGCTGTGTAGCGGGGATCAAAACGAGTAATTTCATGTATAAAGTTTAATTAAACTCCCAATAGTTTGCCGGGAAACATCGATTATTCCGATCTAGAAAGAGACAGAGACAGTCGATCCGCGTTATGTTAAATATTTCAAGGTTCCCGATTCCACAAAATTATAAAAAGTATACGGCTGTGTAGCGGGGATCAAAACGAGTAATTTCGTGTATAAAGTTTAATTAAACTCCCAATAGTTTGCCGGGAAACATCGATTATTCCGATCTAGAAAGAGACAGAGACAGTCGATCCGCGTTATGTTAAATATTTCAAGGTTCCCGATTCCACAAAATTATAAAAAGTATACGGCTGTGTAGCGGGGATCAAAACGAGTAATTTCGTGTATAAAGTTTAATTAAACTCCCATTAGTTTGCCGGGAAACATCGATTCTTCCGATCTAGAAAGAGACAGAGATAGACGATCCGCGTTATGTTAAATATTTCAAGGTTCCCGATTCCACAAAATTATAAAAAGTATACGGCTGTGTAGCGGGGATCAAAACGAGTAATTTCATGTATAAAGTTTAATTAATCTCCCAATAGTTTGCCGGGAAACATCGATTATTCCGATCTAGAAAGAGACAGAGACAGTCGATCCGCGTTATGTTAAATATTTCAAGGTTACCGATTCCATAAAATTATAAAAAGTATACGGCTGTGTAGCGGGGATCAAAACGAGTAATTTCATGTATAAAGTTTAATTAAACTCCCAATAGTTTGCCAGGAAACATCGATTATTCCGATCTAGAAAGAGACAGAGACAGTCGATCCGCGTTATGTTAAATATTTCAAGGTTCCCGATTCCACAAAATTATAAAAAGTATACGGCTGTGTAGCGGGGATCAAAACGAGTAATTTCGTGTATAAAGTTTAATTAAACTCCCATTAGTTTGCCGGGAAACATCGATTCTTCCGATCTAGAAAGAGACAGAGACAGTCGATCCGCGTTATGATAAATATTGCAAGGTTCCCGATTCCACAAAATTATAAAAAGTATACGGCTGTGTAGCGGGGATCAAAACGAGTAATTTCGTGTATAAAGTTTAATTAATATCCCATTACTTTGCCGGGAAACATCAATACTTCGATCGCGCGAGAGAGACAGAGAAACGAACAGTCTTTTTTTCGATTTACGGCTAAAATAAATTTTTCTCATTTTATTCAATAACATATTCTTGCTTAGATAACTTTTTTACATAGGGATTAAGCATTTAGAACGATATAATGTTTAAAATAAGGGCACTTTACTCTTGACATTTTACGGTTTTTTCAATTTTCTGAAAAATCCTATCATTAGATTTTTTTAAAAATACGATATTCTTGCTTAGCTAACGTTTCTACATAGGGATTAAGCATTTAGAACGAAATCTAATGTCAGAAAATGGCACTTTACTCTTGACATTTTTCGGTTTTTTCAATTTTCTGGAAAATCCTATCATTAGATTTTTTTAAAAATACGATATTCTTGCTTAACTAACGTTTTTACATAGGGATTAAGCATTTAGAACGAAATCTAATGTAGGAAAATGGTACTTTACTCTTGATCGGTACGTTGGGACTTTGAAAATATTCGGGCGTTCCAATCGCTCGTCTGTTGCATCATAGCGCGTCTCGGCGCAATCGACCGATTCGCTCGATCCATTATTTTCGATTTACGGCTAAAATAAATTTTTCTAATTTCTTTCAATAACATATTCCTGCTTAAATAACTTTTTTACATAGGGATTAAGCATTTAGAACGATACATTGTTTAAAGTAAGGGCACTTTACTCTTGACATTTTACGGTTTTTTCAATTTTCTGATAAATCCTATCATTAGATTTTTTTAAAAATACGATATTCTTGCTTAACTAACGTTTCTACATAGGGATTAAGCATTTAGAACGAAATCTAATGTCAGAAAATGGCACTTTACTCTTGACATTTTTCGGTTTTTTCAATTTTCTGGGAAATCCTATCATTAGATTTTTTTAAAAATACGATATTCTTGCTTAACTAACGTTTTTACATAGGGATTAAGCATTTAGAACGAAACCTAATGTAGGAAAATGGTACTTTACTCTTGATCGGTACGTTGGGACTTTGAAAATATTCGGGCGTTCCAATCGCTCGTCTGTTGCATCATAGCGCGTCTCGGCGCAATCGACCGATTCGCTCGATCCATTATTTTCGATTTACGGCTAAAATAAATTTTTCTAATTTTTTTCAATAACATATTCCTGCTTAAATAACTTTTTTACATAGGGATTAAGCATTTAGAACGATACATTGTTTAAAGTAAGGGCACTTTACTCTTGACATTTTACGGTTTTTTCAATTTTCTGAAAAATCCTATCATTAGATTTTTTTAAAAATACGATAATCTTGCTTAACTAACGTTTCTACATAGGGATTAAGCATTTAGAACGAAATCTAATGTCAGAAAATGGCACTTTACTCTTGACATTTTTCGGTTTTTTCAATTTTCTGGAAAATCCTATCATTAGATTTTTTTTAAAATACGATATTCTTGCTTAACTAACGTTTTTACATAGGGATTAAGCATTTAGAACGAAATCTAATGTAGGAAAATGGTACTTTACTCTTGATCGGTACGTTGGGACTTTGAAAATATTCGGGCGTACGCGGCGCGCTCGGCGCTTCGAACAGCTCCGGTGTCCCCATTATTTTCGATTTACGGCTAAAATAAATTTTTCTAATTTTTTTCAATAACATATTCCTGCTAAAATAACTTTTTTACATAGGGATTAAGCATTTAGAACGATACATTGTTTAAAATAAGGGCACTTTACTCTTGACATTTTACGGTTTTTTCAATTTTCTGAAAAATCCTATCATTAGATTTTTTTAAAAATACGATATTCTTGCTTAACTAACGTTTCTACATAGGGATTAAGCATTTAGAACGAAATCTAATGTCAGAAAATGGCACTTTACTCTTGACATTTTTCGGTTTTTTCAATTTTCTGGAAAATCCTATCATTAGATTTTTTTAAAAATACGATATTCTTGCTTAACTAACGTTTTTACATAGGGATTAAGCATTTAGAACGAAATCTAATGTAGGAAAATGGTACTTTACTCTTGATCGGTACGTTGGGACTTTGAAAATATTCGGGCGTTCCAATCGCTCGTCTGTTGCATCATAGCGCGTCTCGGCGCAATCGACCGATTCGCTCGATCCATTATTTTCGATTTACGGCTAAAATAAATTTTTCTAATTTTTTTCAATAACATATTCCTGCTTAAATAACTTTTTTACATAGGGATTAAGCATTTAGAACGATACATTGTTTAAAGTAAGGGCACTTTACTCTTGACATTTTACGGTTTTTTCAATTTTCTGAAAAATCCTATCATTAGATTTTTTTAAAAATACGATATTCTTGCTTAACTAACGTTTCTACATAGGGATTAAGCATTTAGAACGAAATCTAATGTCAGAAAATGGCACTTTACTCTTGACATTTTTCGGTTTTTTCAATTTTCTGGGAAATCCTATCATTAGATTTTTTTAAAAATACGATATTCTTGCTTAACTAACGTTTTTACATAGGGATTAAGCATTTAGAACGAAATCTAATGTAGGAAAATGGTACTTTACTCTTGATCGGTACGTTGGGACTTTGAAAATATTCGGGCGTTCCAATCGCTCGTCTGTTGCATCATAGCGCGTCTCGGCGCAATCGACCGATTCGCTCGATCCATTATTTTCGATTTACGGCTAAAATAAATTTTTCTAATTTTTTTCAATAACATATTCCTGCTTAAATAACTTTTTTACATAGGGATTAAGCATTTAGAACGATACATTGTTTAAAGTAAGGGCACTTTACTCTTGACATTTTACGGTTTTTTCAATTTTCTGAAAAATCCTATCATTAGATTTTTTTAAAAATACGATATTCTTGCTTAACTAACGTTTCTACATAGGGATTAAGCATTTAGAACGAAATCTAATGTCAGAAAATGGCACTTTACTCTTGACATTTTTCGGTTTTTTCAATTTTCTGGAAAATCCTATCATTAGATTTTTTTTAAAATACGATATTCTTGCTTAACTAACGTTTTTACATAGGGATTAAGCATTTAGAACGAAATCTAATGTAGGAAAATGGTACTTTACTCTTGATCGGTACGTTGGGACTTTGAAAATATTCGGGCGTACGCGGCGCGCTCGGCGCTTCGAACAGCTCCGGTGTCCCCATTATTTTCGATTTACGGCTAAAATAAATTTTTCTAATTTTTTTCAATAACATATTCCTGCTAAAATAACTTTTTTACATAGGGATTAAGCATTTAGAACGATACATTGTTTAAAATAAGGGCACTTTACTCTTGACATTTTACGGTTTTTTCAATTTTCTGAAAAATCCTATCATTAGATTTTTTTAAAAATACGATATTCTTGCTTAACTAACGTTTCTACATAGGGATTAAGCATTTAGAACGAAATCTAATGTCAGAAAATGGCACTTTACTCTTGACATTTTTCGGTTTTTTCAATTTTCTGGGAAATCCTATCATTAGATTTTTTTAAAAATACGATATTCTTGCTTAACTAACGTTTTTACATAGGGATTAAGCATTTAGAACGAAATCTAATGTAGGAAAATGGTACTTTACTCTTGATCGGTACGTTGGGACTTTGAAAATATTCGGGCGTTCCAATCGCTCGTCTGTTGCATCATAGCGCGTCTCGGCGCAATCGACCGATTCGCTCGATCCATTATTTTCGATTTACGGCTAAAATAAATTTTTCTAATTTTTTTCAATAACATATTCCTGCTTAAATAACTTTTTTACATAGGGATTAAGCATTTAGAACGATACATTGTTTAAAGTAAGGGCACTTTACTCTTGACATTTTACGGTTTTTTCAATTTTCTGAAAAATCCTATCATTAGATTTTTTTAAAAATACGATATTCTTGCTTAACTAACGTTTCTACATAGGGATTAAGCATTTAGAACGAAATCTAATGTCAGAAAATGGCACTTTACTCTTGACATTTTTCGGTTTTTTCAATTTTCTGGGAAATCCTATCATTAGATTTTTTTAAAAATACGATATTCTTGCTTAACTAACGTTTTTACATAGGGATTAAGCATTTAGAACGAAATCTAATGTAGGAAAATGGTACTTTACTCTTGATCGGTACGTTGGGACTTTGAAAATATTCGGGCGTTCCAATCGCTCGTCTGTTGCATCATAGCGCGTCTCGGCGCAATCGACCGATTCGCTCGATCCATTATTTTCGATTTACGGCTAAAATAAATTTTTCTAATTTTTTTCAATAACATATTCCTGCTTAAATAACTTTTTTACATAGGGATTAAGCATTTAGAACGATACATTGTTTAAAGTAAGGGCACTTTACTCTTGACATTTTACGGTTTTTTCAATTTTCTGAAAAATCCTATCATTAGATTTTTTTAAAAATACGATAATCTTGCTTAACTAACGTTTCTACATAGGGTTTAAGCATTTAGAACGAAATCTAATGTCAGAAAATGGCACTTTACTCTTGACATTTTTCGGTTTTTTCAATTTTCTGGAAAATCCTATCATTAGATTTTTTTTAAAATACGATATTCTTGCTTAACTAACGTTTTTACATAGGGATTAAGCATTTAGAACGAAATCTAATGTAGGAAAATGGTACTTTACTCTTGATCGGTACGTTGGGACTTTGAAAATATTCGGGCGTACGCGGCGCGCTCGGCGCTTCGAACAGCTCCGGTGTCCCCATTATTTTCGATTTACGGCTAAAATAAATTTTTCTAATTTTTTTCAATAACATATTCCTGCTAAAATAACTTTTTTACATAGGGATTAAGCATTTAGAACGATACATTGTTTAAAATAAGGGCACTTTACTCTTGACATTTTACGGTTTTTTCAATTTTCTGAAAAATCCTATCATTAGATTTTTTTAAAAATACGATATTCTTGCTTAACTAACGTTTCTACATAGGGATTAAGCATTTAGAACGAAATCTAATGTCAGAAAATGGCACTTTACTCTTGACATTTTTCGGTTTTTTCAATTTTCTGGAAAATCCTATCATTAGATTTTTTTAAAAATACGATATTCTTGCTTAACTAACGTTTTTACATAGGGATTAAGCATTTAGAACGAAATCTAATGTAGGAAAATGGTACTTTACTCTTGATCGGTACGTTGGGACTTTGAAAATATTCGGGCGTTCCAATCGCTCGTCTGTTGCATCATAGCGCGTCTCGGCGCAATCGACCGATTCGCTCGATCCATTATTTTCGATTTACGGCTAAAATAAATTTTTCTAATTTTTTTCAATAACATATTCCTGCTTAAATAACTTTTTTACATAGGGATTAAGCATTTAGAACGATACATTGTTTAAAGTAAGGGCACTTTACTCTTGACATTTTACGGTTTTTTCAATTTTCTGAAAAATCCTATCATTAGATTTTTTTAAAAATACGATATTCTTGCTTAACTAACGTTTCTACATAGGGATTAAGCATTTAGAACGAAATCTAATGTCAGAAAATGGCACTTTACTCTTGACATTTTACGGTTTTTTCAATTTTCTGAAAAATCCTATCATTAGATTTTTTTAAAAATACGATATTCTTGCTTAACTAACGTTTCTACATAGGGATTAAGCATTTAGAACGAAATCTAATGTCAGAAAATGGCACTTTACTCTTGACATTTTTCGGTTTTTTCAATTTTCTGGGAAATCCTATCATTAGATTTTTTTAAAAATACGATATTCTTGCTTAACTAACGTTTTTACATAGGGATTAAGCATTTAGAACGAAATCTAATGTAGGAAAATGGTACTTTACTCTTGATCGGTACGTTGGGACTTTGAAAATATTCGGGCGTTCCAATCGCTCGTCTGTTGCATCATAGCGCGTCTCGGCGCAATCGACCGATTCGCTCGATCCATTATTTTCGATTTACGGCTAAAATAAATTTTTCTAATTTCTTTCAATAACATATTCCTGCTTAAATAACTTTTTTACATAGGGATTAAGCATTTAGAACGATACATTGTTTAAAATAAGGGCACTTTACTCTTGACATTTTACGGTTTTTTCAATTTTCTGAAAAATCCTATCATTAGATTTTTTTAAAAATACGATATTCTTGCTTAGCTAACGTTTCTACATAGGGATTAAGCATTTAGAACGAAATCTAATGTCAGAAAATGGCACTTTACTCTTGACATTTTTCGGTTTTTTCAATTTTCTGGAAAATCCTATCATTAGATTTTTTTAAAAATACGATATTCTTGCTTAACTAACGTTTTTACATAGGGATTAAGCATTTAGAACGAAATCTAATGTAGGAAAATGGTACTTTACTCTTGATCGGTACGTTGGGACTTTGAAAATATTCGGGCGTTCCAATCGCTCGTCTGTTGCATCATAGCGCGTCTCGGCGCAATCGACCGATTCGCTCGATCCATTATTTTCGATTTACGGCTAAAATAAATTTTTCTAATTTTTTTCAATAACATATTCCTGCTTAAATAACTTTTTTACATAGGGATTAAGCATTTAGAACGATACATTGTTTAAAGTAAGGGCACTTTACTCTTGACATTTTACGGTTTTTTCAATTTTCTGAAAAATCCTATCATTAGATTTTTTTAAAAATACGATAATCTTGCTTAACTAACGTTTCTACATAGGGATTAAGCATTTAGAACGAAATCTAATGTCAGAAAATGGCACTTTACTCTTGACATTTTTCGGTTTTTTCAATTTTCTGGAAAATCCTATCATTAGATTTTTTTAAAAATACGATATTCTTGCTTAACTAACGTTTTTACATAGGGATTAAGCATTTAGAACGAAATCTAATGTAGGAAAATGGTACTTTACTCTTGATCGGTACGTTGGGACTTTGAAAATATTCGGGCGTTCCAATCGCTCGTCTGTTGCATCATAGCGCGTCTCGGCGCAATCGACCGATTCGCTCGATCCATTATTTTCGATTTACGGCTAAAATAAATTTTTCTAATTTTTTTCAATAACATATTCCTGCTTAAATAACTTTTGAACGATACATTGTTTAAAATAAGGGCACTTTACTCTTGACATTTTACGGTTTTTTCAATTTTCTGAAAAATCCTATCATTAGATTTTTTTAAAAATACGATATTCTTGCTTAACTAACGTTTCTACATAGGGATTAAGCATTTAGAACGAAATCTAATGTCAGAAAATGGCACTTTACTCTTGACATTTTTCGGTTTTTTCAATTTTCTGGAAAATCCTATCATTAGATTTTTTTAAAAATACGATATTCTTGCTTAACTAACGTTTTTACATAGGGATTAAGCATTTAGAACGAAATCTAATGTAGGAAAATGGTACTTTACTCTTGATCGGTACGTTGGGACTTTGAAAATATTCGGGCGTTCCAATCGCTCGTCTGTTGCATCATAGCGCGTCTCGGCGCAATCGACCGATTCGCTCGATCCATTATTTTCGATTTACGGCTAAAATAAATTTTTCTAATTTTTTTCAATAACATATTCCTGCTTAAATAACTTTTTTACATAGGGATTAAGCATTTAGAACGATACATTGTTTAAAGTAAGGGCACTTTACTCTTGACATTTTACGGTTTTTTCAATTTTCTGAAAAATCCTATCATTAGATTTTTTTAAAAATACGATAATCTTGCTTAACTAACGTTTCTACATAGGGATTAAGCATTTAGAACGAAATCTAATGTCAGAAAATGGCACTTTACTCTTGACATTTTTCGGTTTTTTCAATTTTCTGGAAAATCCTATCATTAGATTTTTTTTAAAATACGATATTCTTGCTTAACTAACGTTTTTACATAGGGATTAAGCATTTAGAACGAAATCTAATGTAGGAAAATGGTACTTTACTCTTGATCGGTACGTTGGGACTTTGAAAATATTCGGGCGTACGCGGCGCGCTCGGCGCTTCGAACAGCTCCGGTGTCCCCATTATTTTCGATTTACGGCTAAAATAAATTTTTCTAATTTTTTTCAATAACATATTCCTGCTAAAATAACTTTTTTACATAGGGATTAAGCATTTAGAACGATACATTGTTTAAAATAAGGGCACTTTACTCTTGACATTTTACGGTTTTTTCAATTTTCTGAAAAATCCTATCATTAGATTTTTTTAAAAATACGATATTCTTGCTTAACTAACGTTTCTACATAGGGATTAAGCATTTAGAACGAAATCTAATGTCAGAAAATGGCACTTTACTCTTGACATTTTTCGGTTTTTTCAATTTTCTGGAAAATCCTATCATTAGATTTTTTTAAAAATACGATATTCTTGCTTAACTAACGTTTTTACATAGGGATTAAGCATTTAGAACGAAATCTAATGTAGGAAAATGGTACTTTACTCTTGATCGGTACGTTGGGACTTTGAAAATATTCGGGCGTTCCAATCGCTCGTCTGTTGCATCATAGCGCGTCTCGGCGCAATCGACCGATTCGCTCGATCCATTATTTTCGATTTACGGCTAAAATAAATTTTTCTAATTTTTTTCAATAACATATTCCTGCTTAAATAACTTTTTTACATAGGGATTAAGCATTTAGAACGATACATTGTTTAAAGTAAGGGCACTTTACTCTTGACATTTTACGGTTTTTTCAATTTTCTGAAAAATCCTATCATTAGATTTTTTTAAAAATACGATAATCTTGCTTAACTAACGTTTCTACATAGGGATTAAGCATTTAGAACGAAATCTAATGTCAGAAAATGGCACTTTACTCTTGACATTTTTCGGTTTTTTCAATTTTCTGGAAAATCCTATCATTAGATTTTTTTTAAAATACGATATTCTTGCTTAACTAACGTTTTTACATAGGGATTAAGCATTTAGAACGAAATCTAATGTAGGAAAATGGTACTTTACTCTTGATCGGTACGTTGGGACTTTGAAAATATTCGGGCGTACGCGGCGCGCTCGGCGCTTCGAACAGCTCCGGTGTCCCCATTATTTTCGATTTACGGCTAAAATAAATTTTTCTAATTTTTTTCAATAACATATTCCTGCTAAAATAACTTTTTTACATAGGGATTAAGCATTTAGAACGATACATTGTTTAAAATAAGGGCACTTTACTCTTGACATTTTACGGTTTTTTCAATTTTCTGAAAAATCCTATCATTAGATTTTTTTAAAAATACGATATTCTTGCTTAACTAACGTTTCTACATAGGGATTAAGCATTTAGAACGAAATCTAATGTCAGAAAATGGCACTTTACTCTTGACATTTTTCGGTTTTTTCAATTTTCTGGGAAATCCTATCATTAGATTTTTTTAAAAATACGATATTCTTGCTTAACTAACGTTTTTACATAGGGATTAAGCATTTAGAACGAAACCTAATGTAGGAAAATGGTACTTTACTCTTGATCGGTACGTTGGGACTTTGAAAATATTCGGGCGTTCCAATCGCTCGTCTGTTGCATCATAGCGCGTCTCGGCGCAATCGACCGATTCGCTCGATCCATTATTTTCGATTTACGGCTAAAATAAATTTTTCTAATTTTTTTCAATAACATATTCCTGCTTAAATAACTTTTTTACATAGGGATTAAGCATTTAGAACGATACATTGTTTAAAATAAGGGCACTTTACTCTTGACATTTTACGGTTTTTTCAATTTTCTGAAAAATCCTATCATTAGATTTTTTTAAAAATACGATATTCTTGCTTAACTAACGTTTCTACATAGGGATTAAGCATTTAGAACGAAATCTAATGTCAGAAAATGGCACTTTACTCTTGACATTTTTCGGTTTTTTCAATTTTCTGGAAAATCCTATCATTAGATTTTTTTAAAAATACGATATTCTTGCTTAACTAACGTTTTTACATAGGGATTAAGCATTTAGAACGAAATCTAATGTAGGAAAATGGTACTTTACTCTTGATCGGTACGTTGGGACTTTGAAAATATTCGGGCGTTCCAATCGCTCGTCTGTTGCATCATAGCGCGTCTCGGCGCAATCGACCGATTCGCTCGATCCATTATTTTCGATTTACGGCTAAAATAAATTTTTCTAATTTTTTTCAATAACATATTCCTGCTTAAATAACTTTTTTACATAGGGATTAAGCATTTAGAACGATACATTGTTTAAAATAAGGGCACTTTACTCTTGACATTTTACGGTTTTTTCAATTTTCTGAAAAATCCTATCATTAGATTTTTTTAAAAATACGATATTCTTGCTTAACTAACGTTTCTACATAGGGATTAAGCATTTAGAACGAAATCTAATGTCAGAAAATGGCACTTTACTCTTGACATTTTTCGGTTTTTTCAATTTTCTGGAAAATCCTATCATTAGATTTTTTTAAAAATACGATATTCTTGCTTAACTAACGTTTTTACATAGGGATTAAGCATTTAGAACGAAATCTAATGTAGGAAAATGGTACTTTACTCTTGATCGGTACGTTGGGACTTTGAAAATATTCGGGCGTTCCAATCGCTCGTCTGTTGCATCATAGCGCGTCTCGGCGCAATCGACCGATTCGCTCGATCCATTATTTTCGATTTACGGCTAAAATAAATTTTTCTAATTTTTTTCAATAACATATTCCTGCTTAAATAACTTTTTTACATAGGGATTAAGCATTTAGAACGATACATTGTTTAAAGTAAGGGCACTTTACTCTTGACATTTTACGGTTTTTTCAATTTTCTGAAAAATCCTATCATTAGATTTTTTTAAAAATACGATATTCTTGCTTAACTAACGTTTCTACATAGGGATTAAGCATTTAGAACGAAATCTAATGTCAGAAAATGGCACTTTACTCTTGACATTTTTCGGTTTTTTCAATTTTCTGGGAAATCCTATCATTAGATTTTTTTAAAAATACGATATTCTTGCTTAACTAACGTTTTTACATAGGGATTAAGCATTTAGAACGAAACCTAATGTAGGAAAATGGTACTTTACTCTTGATCGGTACGTTGGGACTTTGAAAATATTCGGGCGTACGCGGCGCGCTCGGCGCTTCGAACAGCTCCGGTGTCCCCATTATTTTCGATTTACGGCTAAAATAAATTTTTCTAATTTTTTTCAATAACATATTCCTGCTAAAATAACTTTTTTACATAGGGATTAAGCATTTAGAACGATACATTGTTTAAAATAAGGGCACTTTACTCTTGACATTTTACGGTTTTTTCAATTTTCTGAAAAATCCTATCATTAGATTTTTTTAAAAATACGATATTCTTGCTTAACTAACGTTTCTACATAGGGATTAAGCATTTAGAACGAAATCTAATG
>NW_027476287.1:142500-145000 GCF_051020955.1 Megalopta genalis
TTCGAGGAGCTTGAGATCTATATCCTCGAAACCTTCCCCATACCGCGTAGGGGCTCCGCCCGTCCAAAGAGGACTGCGCCAGAACCCCATCTCACAAGAAGGCAAGCCAGGCGTGCAGACTATGCCAGAACGCAACGGCTCTGGAAGAAGAACCCCTGCAAATGCCTAAATGTCATCCTGAAAGGCAAATCCCTGGCTAATCCACCTGCCAAACAAACGATGGTTCAGTTCTGGCGCACCACAATGACCGAGGGGACCAATGAGTCTCCCGATCTTGAGTCCCATAGACCACCAGCATCTGGACTTTGGGACCCTGTGACTCCAAGCGAGGTTCTAAAATCCTTCCCAGACTCGACAACCAGTCCCGGTCCTGACGGTCTATCCGCGAGGCAGCTGAGGGCGGTCCCAGTTCACGTTCTGGCAAGAATTTATAACCTCTTCTTGCTAACTGGTAAACTGCCCAAGCACCTCTTAACAGCGCGGACGACCCTCATACCGAAGAAGGACAATGCACAGAACCCGGAGGACTACAGACCCATCTCGGTCCAATCAGTGATCACTCGAGCCTTCAACAAGATACTTGCTGGACGTCTCGTAAAAGCGATCACTTTGGATGGGCGGCAAAAGGCTTTCTTGCCGATTGATGGTTGTGCGCATAATATTCTTGACCTGGACCTGATCTTGCGCTACCACCGACAGCACTTCAAGCCGTTGTACATGGCGTCCATTGATATATCTAAGGCATTCGACTCGGTCTCACACAACACCGTTAGAGACACGATGCGAGTTATGGGCGTTCCTGAACCCATGGTCGAATATGTCATGGACTCATACAGCCGCAGTGTAACGACTTTAGTCTGCGATGGCTGGGAGTCTGAGAAAATCCATCCTAACTGCGGCGTCAAACAAGGAGATCCCCTCTCCCCTATCATATTCAATATGGTAGTGGACAGGCTCCTGCGGCGATTACCACCAGAAGTGGGTGTTGCGGTCGATGCAAAGACGTACAGCGCCCTCTTATTCGCTGATGACATGATGTTCTTTGCTACCACTCCAGCTGGCCTCCAGATCATGCTTGACGCTGCCTCTGACTACCTAGAAAAATGTGGCTTACTCATTAACATCACGAAGTCGTTTACTGTCGCCTTGCGTAACGTCCCGCACATGAAGAAGTCGGTGGTAGATGGTAAAATTCAATTCCGATGCCGAGGTCATACCTTGCCCGCGTTAAGGAGAGAAAGTGAGTGGCGCTACCTCGGGGTCCCATTTTCACCCGATGGACGTATCCTTGCGAGGCCCGAGGTACAGTTTAAGGACGCCTTGGACAGATTAACAAGAGCGCCTCTAAAGCCGCAGCAGAGGCTCTTCGGGCTGCGTGTCATGGTGCTCCCGAGCCTCTATCACCTCCTGACGCTCGGAAACAATACGCTCAGCAGACTCAAAAAGATCGACATTATGTCTCGGACCATGATCAGGAAGTGGCTCTGCCTTCCACACGATGTCCCAAACGCCTTCTTCCACTCGAACGTCAAGGACGGAGGTCTGTCTATCCCCTCTATGAGATGGCTTATGCCCCTTCATAGACGGGTAAGGTTAGCTCGCCTACTCAGGGATAATCCAACCAGTCCCTACCTAACTCAAGAGCTCCAATACACTGTTCGACGCCTCACTAACAACCACCTTGACATTGACAACGCGACCAAACTCGATAAGAGGTGGGCCGGCCTGTTGCATGAGTCAATCGATGGACGAGGGCTTAGGGAATCTAGAAGAGTACCACAGCAACATCGATGGTTAGTCGAAGGCAACCGCTTTCTGTCGGGGAGGGATTTTATCAACGCCACTAAGCTTCGCATTAACGCCCTTCCAACCAGATCACGAACATCGCGCGGCTCAATATCTAGCCGCACTTGCAGGGCCGGGTGCAATGCAGTGGAAACACTGAATCATGTGCTTCAGCAGTGTCACCGTACGCATAGAGCCCGCATTGAGCGACACAACGCCGTCGCTCAATACATCAAGCGCGCACTTAAGGCTAAATACGAAACGGTTGATGAGGAACCCGTCTTTGACACCACCGAAGGACGGCGAAAACCTGACCTTATTGCGAAGCACATGACAATAGCACTGGTCCTGGATGCTCAGATAGTGAGCGAGCACATTGATTTGGATACGGCGCATGCGAACAAAATGATGAAATACCAAAATCTCGAGGGTGCCATCAGGGAGCGATATGCCGTAGAAAGCGTGTCCTTCTTAACTGCCACGCTCTCATACCGCGGTGTGTGGAGCGAGAAATCTGCCAAACAGATGACTGAAGATCACATCCTCAAAACAAAAGAGCTGAAGGTCATCTCAACTCGGGTCCTGGTGGGTGGACTTAACGCCTTCTGGAAATTTAATAAAGCGACGAGTAACCGGCATTACACCCTGCCGCGCGAAGGGGTGGGCTGAGTGACGGTCGACTAAGTCCAAATACTTTGGTGCTGCCTGCCATTCA
>NW_027476287.1:150000-182500 GCF_051020955.1 Megalopta genalis
TGGCTCTATTTTCCAAAGCAACACGCCGCTGGCACTTTGTGTTTTTCAAGGTTACGGAAAGCAATACGCCGCTGGTACGAACCAATACGCCGCTGGAAAAAAAGCAATACGCCGCTGGTACGAACCAATACGCCGCTGGAAAAAAAAGCAATACGCCGCTGGTACGAAGCAATACGCCGCTGGTAAAAAAGCAATACGCCGCTGGTACGAACCAATACGCCGCTGGAAAAAAAAGCAATACGCCGCTGGTACGAAGCAATACGCCGCTGGTAAAAAAGCAATACGCCGCTGGTACGAACCAATACGCCGCTGGTACTTTGTAATAAGAATTACATTATAAGATAGAAAGCACTACGCCGCTGGACATAAAATCTCCATTATCCGAACGAAAGTAACACGCCGCTGGTACTTTATTTTATTATAATAATTTAATTATAAGACAGAAACCGCTGGTACTTGGTTGTAAAATCTCCATTATCCGAACGAAAGCAATACGCCGTTGGTACTTGGTTATAAAATTTTCATTACAAGATAGAAAGCAATATGCCGCTGGTTATATTAATGTAATCTTATGGAAAGCATTACGCCGCTGGAACTTTGACCATTGCAATAATCGATCGGAAGCTATACACAGCAAGGAATACGAATATTATACCAAGAGATCGAAAACAATACGCTGTTCGGACGTTTTGACTAGCTGTCGCACAGTGCAGACGCGTCGACCCGTCGCTCCGCATTTCGAGCGCAATTTCAGTGGTTTTTCAGTTCAGAAAATTACAGAGAGTGTTTGGTTGTGTTGCAGGAGTCAAACTGAATGATTTGATGCATAAAGTTTAATTAAACTCCCATTAGTTTGCCGGGAAACATCGATTCTTCCGATCTAGAAAGAGACAGAGATAGACGATCCGCGTTATGTTAAATATTTCAAGGTTCCCGATTCCACAAAATTATAAAAAGTATACGGCTGTGTAGCAGGGATCAAAACGAGTAATTTCGTGTATAAAGTTTAATTAATATCCCATTAGTTTGCCGGGAAACATCGATTCTTCCGATCTAGAAAGAGACAGAGACAGTCGATCCGCGTTATGATAAATATTTCAAGGTTCCCAATTCCACAAAATTATAAAAAGTATACGGCTGTGTAGCGGGGATCAAAACGAGTAATTTCATGTATAAAGTTTAATTAATCTCCCAATAGTTTGCCGGGAAACATCGATTCTTCCGATCTAGAAAGAGACAGAGATAGACGATCCGCGTTATGTTAAATATTTCAAGGTTCCCGATTCCACAAAATTATAAAAAGTATACGGCTGTGTAGCGGGGATCAAAACGAGTAATTTCATGTATAAAGTTTAATTAATCTCCCAATAGTTTGCCGGGAAACATCGATTATTCCGATCTAGAAAGAGACAGAGACAGTCGATCCGCGTTATGTTAAATATTTCAAGGTTACCGATTCCATAAAATTATAAAAAGTATACGGCTGTGTAGCGGGGATCAAAACGAGTAATTTCATGTATAAAGTTTAATTAAACTCCCAATAGTTTGCCGGGAAACATCGATTATTCCGATCTAGAAAGAGACAGAGACAGTCGATCCGCGTTATGTTAAATATTTCAAGGTTCCCGATTCCACAAAATTATAAAAAGTATACGGCTGTGTAGCGGGGATCAAAACGAGTAATTTCGTGTATAAAGTTTAATTAAACTCCCAATAGTTTGCCGGGAAACATCGATTATTCCGATCTAGAAAGAGACAGAGACAGTCGATCCGCGTTATGTTAAATATTTCAAGGTTCCCGATTCCACAAAATTATAAAAAGTATACGGCTGTGTAGCGGGGATCAAAACGAGTAATTTCATGTATAAAGTTTAATTAATCTCCCAATAGTTTGCCGGGAAACATCGATTATTCCGATCTAGAAAGAGACAGAGACAGTCGATCCGCGTTATGTTAAATATTTCAAGGTTACCGATTCCATAAAATTATAAAAAGTATACGGCTGTGTAGCGGGGATCAAAACGAGTAATTTCATGTATAAAGTTTAATTAAACTCCCAATAGTTTGCCAGGAAACATCGATTATTCCGATCTAGAAAGAGACAGAGACAGTCGATCCGCGTTATGTTAAATATTTCAAGGTTCCCGATTCCACAAAATTATAAAAAGTATACGGCTGTGTAGCGGGGATCAAAACGAGTAATTTCGTGTATAAAGTTTAATTAAACTCCCATTAGTTTGCCGGGAAACATCGATTCTTCCGATCTAGAAAGAGACAGAGACAGTCGATCCGCGTTATGATAAATATTGCAAGGTTCCCGATTCCACAAAATTATAAAAAGTATACGGCTGTGTAGCGGGGATCAAAACGAGTAATTTCGTGTATAAAGTTTAATTAATATCCCATTACTTTGCCGGGAAACATCAATACTTCGATCGCGCGAGAGAGACAGAGAAACGAACAGTCTTTTTTTCGATTTACGGCTAAAATAAATTTTTCTCATTTTATTCAATAACATATTCTTGCTTAGATAACTTTTTTACATAGGGATTAAGCATTTAGAACGATATAATGTTTAAAATAAGGGCACTTTACTCTTGACATTTTACGGTTTTTTCAATTTTCTGAAAAATCCTATCATTAGATTTTTTTAAAAATACGATATTCTTGCTTAGCTAACGTTTCTACATAGGGATTAAGCATTTAGAACGAAATCTAATGTCAGAAAATGGCACTTTACTCTTGACATTTTTCGGTTTTTTCAATTTTCTGGAAAATCCTATCATTAGATTTTTTTAAAAATACGATATTCTTGCTTAACTAACGTTTTTACATAGGGATTAAGCATTTAGAACGAAATCTAATGTAGGAAAATGGTACTTTACTCTTGATCGGTACGTTGGGACTTTGAAAATATTCGGGCGTTCCAATCGCTCGTCTGTTGCATCATAGCGCGTCTCGGCGCAATCGACCGATTCGCTCGATCCATTATTTTCGATTTACGGCTAAAATAAATTTTTCTAATTTCTTTCAATAACATATTCCTGCTTAAATAACTTTTTTACATAGGGATTAAGCATTTAGAACGATACATTGTTTAAAGTAAGGGCACTTTACTCTTGACATTTTACGGTTTTTTCAATTTTCTGATAAATCCTATCATTAGATTTTTTTAAAAATACGATATTCTTGCTTAACTAACGTTTCTACATAGGGATTAAGCATTTAGAACGAAATCTAATGTCAGAAAATGGCACTTTACTCTTGACATTTTTCGGTTTTTTCAATTTTCTGGGAAATCCTATCATTAGATTTTTTTAAAAATACGATATTCTTGCTTAACTAACGTTTTTACATAGGGATTAAGCATTTAGAACGAAACCTAATGTAGGAAAATGGTACTTTACTCTTGATCGGTACGTTGGGACTTTGAAAATATTCGGGCGTTCCAATCGCTCGTCTGTTGCATCATAGCGCGTCTCGGCGCAATCGACCGATTCGCTCGATCCATTATTTTCGATTTACGGCTAAAATAAATTTTTCTAATTTTTTTCAATAACATATTCCTGCTTAAATAACTTTTTTACATAGGGATTAAGCATTTAGAACGATACATTGTTTAAAGTAAGGGCACTTTACTCTTGACATTTTACGGTTTTTTCAATTTTCTGAAAAATCCTATCATTAGATTTTTTTAAAAATACGATAATCTTGCTTAACTAACGTTTCTACATAGGGATTAAGCATTTAGAACGAAATCTAATGTCAGAAAATGGCACTTTACTCTTGACATTTTTCGGTTTTTTCAATTTTCTGGAAAATCCTATCATTAGATTTTTTTTAAAATACGATATTCTTGCTTAACTAACGTTTTTACATAGGGATTAAGCATTTAGAACGAAATCTAATGTAGGAAAATGGTACTTTACTCTTGATCGGTACGTTGGGACTTTGAAAATATTCGGGCGTACGCGGCGCGCTCGGCGCTTCGAACAGCTCCGGTGTCCCCATTATTTTCGATTTACGGCTAAAATAAATTTTTCTAATTTTTTTCAATAACATATTCCTGCTAAAATAACTTTTTTACATAGGGATTAAGCATTTAGAACGATACATTGTTTAAAATAAGGGCACTTTACTCTTGACATTTTACGGTTTTTTCAATTTTCTGAAAAATCCTATCATTAGATTTTTTTAAAAATACGATAATCTTGCTTAACTAACGTTTCTACATAGGGTTTAAGCATTTAGAACGAAATCTAATGTCAGAAAATGGCACTTTACTCTTGACATTTTTCGGTTTTTTCAATTTTCTGGAAAATCCTATCATTAGATTTTTTTTAAAATACGATATTCTTGCTTAACTAACGTTTTTACATAGGGATTAAGCATTTAGAACGAAATCTAATGTAGGAAAATGGTACTTTACTCTTGATCGGTACGTTGGGACTTTGAAAATATTCGGGCGTACGCGGCGCGCTCGGCGCTTCGAACAGCTCCGGTGTCCCCATTATTTTCGATTTACGGCTAAAATAAATTTTTCTAATTTTTTTCAATAACATATTCCTGCTAAAATAACTTTTTTACATAGGGATTAAGCATTTAGAACGATACATTGTTTAAAATAAGGGCACTTTACTCTTGACATTTTACGGTTTTTTCAATTTTCTGAAAAATCCTATCATTAGATTTTTTTAAAAATACGATATTCTTGCTTAACTAACGTTTCTACATAGGGATTAAGCATTTAGAACGAAATCTAATGTCAGAAAATGGCACTTTACTCTTGACATTTTTCGGTTTTTTCAATTTTCTGGAAAATCCTATCATTAGATTTTTTTAAAAATACGATATTCTTGCTTAACTAACGTTTTTACATAGGGATTAAGCATTTAGAACGAAATCTAATGTAGGAAAATGGTACTTTACTCTTGATCGGTACGTTGGGACTTTGAAAATATTCGGGCGTTCCAATCGCTCGTCTGTTGCATCATAGCGCGTCTCGGCGCAATCGACCGATTCGCTCGATCCATTATTTTCGATTTACGGCTAAAATAAATTTTTCTAATTTTTTTCAATAACATATTCCTGCTTAAATAACTTTTTTACATAGGGATTAAGCATTTAGAACGATACATTGTTTAAAGTAAGGGCACTTTACTCTTGACATTTTACGGTTTTTTCAATTTTCTGAAAAATCCTATCATTAGATTTTTTTAAAAATACGATATTCTTGCTTAACTAACGTTTCTACATAGGGATTAAGCATTTAGAACGAAATCTAATGTCAGAAAATGGCACTTTACTCTTGACATTTTACGGTTTTTTCAATTTTCTGAAAAATCCTATCATTAGATTTTTTTAAAAATACGATATTCTTGCTTAACTAACGTTTCTACATAGGGATTAAGCATTTAGAACGAAATCTAATGTCAGAAAATGGCACTTTACTCTTGACATTTTTCGGTTTTTTCAATTTTCTGGGAAATCCTATCATTAGATTTTTTTAAAAATACGATATTCTTGCTTAACTAACGTTTTTACATAGGGATTAAGCATTTAGAACGAAATCTAATGTAGGAAAATGGTACTTTACTCTTGATCGGTACGTTGGGACTTTGAAAATATTCGGGCGTTCCAATCGCTCGTCTGTTGCATCATAGCGCGTCTCGGCGCAATCGACCGATTCGCTCGATCCATTATTTTCGATTTACGGCTAAAATAAATTTTTCTAATTTCTTTCAATAACATATTCCTGCTTAAATAACTTTTTTACATAGGGATTAAGCATTTAGAACGATACATTGTTTAAAATAAGGGCACTTTACTCTTGACATTTTACGGTTTTTTCAATTTTCTGAAAAATCCTATCATTAGATTTTTTTAAAAATACGATATTCTTGCTTAGCTAACGTTTCTACATAGGGATTAAGCATTTAGAACGAAATCTAATGTCAGAAAATGGCACTTTACTCTTGACATTTTTCGGTTTTTTCAATTTTCTGGAAAATCCTATCATTAGATTTTTTTAAAAATACGATATTCTTGCTTAACTAACGTTTTTACATAGGGATTAAGCATTTAGAACGAAATCTAATGTAGGAAAATGGTACTTTACTCTTGATCGGTACGTTGGGACTTTGAAAATATTCGGGCGTTCCAATCGCTCGTCTGTTGCATCATAGCGCGTCTCGGCGCAATCGACCGATTCGCTCGATCCATTATTTTCGATTTACGGCTAAAATAAATTTTTCTAATTTTTTTCAATAACATATTCCTGCTTAAATAACTTTTTTACATAGGGATTAAGCATTTAGAACGATACATTGTTTAAAGTAAGGGCACTTTACTCTTGACATTTTACGGTTTTTTCAATTTTCTGAAAAATCCTATCATTAGATTTTTTTAAAAATACGATAATCTTGCTTAACTAACGTTTCTACATAGGGATTAAGCATTTAGAACGAAATCTAATGTCAGAAAATGGCACTTTACTCTTGACATTTTTCGGTTTTTTCAATTTTCTGGAAAATCCTATCATTAGATTTTTTTAAAAATACGATATTCTTGCTTAACTAACGTTTTTACATAGGGATTAAGCATTTAGAACGAAATCTAATGTAGGAAAATGGTACTTTACTCTTGATCGGTACGTTGGGACTTTGAAAATATTCGGGCGTTCCAATCGCTCGTCTGTTGCATCATAGCGCGTCTCGGCGCAATCGACCGATTCGCTCGATCCATTATTTTCGATTTACGGCTAAAATAAATTTTTCTAATTTTTTTCAATAACATATTCCTGCTTAAATAACTTTTTTACATAGGGATTAAGCATTTAGAACGATACATTGTTTAAAGTAAGGGCACTTTACTCTTGACATTTTACGGTTTTTTCAATTTTCTGAAAAATCCTATCATTAGATTTTTTTAAAAATACGATAATCTTGCTTAACTAACGTTTCTACATAGGGATTAAGCATTTAGAACGAAATCTAATGTCAGAAAATGGCACTTTACTCTTGACATTTTTCGGTTTTTTCAATTTTCTGGAAAATCCTATCATTAGATTTTTTTTAAAATACGATATTCTTGCTTAACTAACGTTTTTACATAGGGATTAAGCATTTAGAACGAAATCTAATGTAGGAAAATGGTACTTTACTCTTGATCGGTACGTTGGGACTTTGAAAATATTCGGGCGTACGCGGCGCGCTCGGCGCTTCGAACAGCTCCGGTGTCCCCATTATTTTCGATTTACGGCTAAAATAAATTTTTCTAATTTTTTTCAATAACATATTCCTGCTAAAATAACTTTTTTACATAGGGATTAAGCATTTAGAACGATACATTGTTTAAAATAAGGGCACTTTACTCTTGACATTTTACGGTTTTTTCAATTTTCTGAAAAATCCTATCATTAGATTTTTTTAAAAATACGATATTCTTGCTTAACTAACGTTTCTACATAGGGATTAAGCATTTAGAACGAAATCTAATGTCAGAAAATGGCACTTTACTCTTGACATTTTTCGGTTTTTTCAATTTTCTGGAAAATCCTATCATTAGATTTTTTTAAAAATACGATATTCTTGCTTAACTAACGTTTTTACATAGGGATTAAGCATTTAGAACGAAATCTAATGTAGGAAAATGGTACTTTACTCTTGATCGGTACGTTGGGACTTTGAAAATATTCGGGCGTTCCAATCGCTCGTCTGTTGCATCATAGCGCGTCTCGGCGCAATCGACCGATTCGCTCGATCCATTATTTTCGATTTACGGCTAAAATAAATTTTTCTAATTTTTTTCAATAACATATTCCTGCTTAAATAACTTTTTTACATAGGGATTAAGCATTTAGAACGATACATTGTTTAAAGTAAGGGCACTTTACTCTTGACATTTTACGGTTTTTTCAATTTTCTGAAAAATCCTATCATTAGATTTTTTTAAAAATACGATAATCTTGCTTAACTAACGTTTCTACATAGGGATTAAGCATTTAGAACGAAATCTAATGTCAGAAAATGGCACTTTACTCTTGACATTTTTCGGTTTTTTCAATTTTCTGGAAAATCCTATCATTAGATTTTTTTTAAAATACGATATTCTTGCTTAACTAACGTTTTTACATAGGGATTAAGCATTTAGAACGAAATCTAATGTAGGAAAATGGTACTTTACTCTTGATCGGTACGTTGGGACTTTGAAAATATTCGGGCGTACGCGGCGCGCTCGGCGCTTCGAACAGCTCCGGTGTCCCCATTATTTTCGATTTACGGCTAAAATAAATTTTTCTAATTTTTTTCAATAACATATTCCTGCTAAAATAACTTTTTTACATAGGGATTAAGCATTTAGAACGATACATTGTTTAAAATAAGGGCACTTTACTCTTGACATTTTACGGTTTTTTCAATTTTCTGAAAAATCCTATCATTAGATTTTTTTAAAAATACGATATTCTTGCTTAACTAACGTTTCTACATAGGGATTAAGCATTTAGAACGAAATCTAATGTCAGAAAATGGCACTTTACTCTTGACATTTTTCGGTTTTTTCAATTTTCTGGAAAATCCTATCATTAGATTTTTTTAAAAATACGATATTCTTGCTTAACTAACGTTTTTACATAGGGATTAAGCATTTAGAACGAAATCTAATGTAGGAAAATGGTACTTTACTCTTGATCGGTACGTTGGGACTTTGAAAATATTCGGGCGTTCCAATCGCTCGTCTGTTGCATCATAGCGCGTCTCGGCGCAATCGACCGATTCGCTCGATCCATTATTTTCGATTTACGGCTAAAATAAATTTTTCTAATTTTTTTCAATAACATATTCCTGCTTAAATAACTTTTTTACATAGGGATTAAGCATTTAGAACGATACATTGTTTAAAGTAAGGGCACTTTACTCTTGACATTTTACGGTTTTTTCAATTTTCTGAAAAATCCTATCATTAGATTTTTTTAAAAATACGATATTCTTGCTTAACTAACGTTTCTACATAGGGATTAAGCATTTAGAACGAAATCTAATGTCAGAAAATGGCACTTTACTCTTGACATTTTTCGGTTTTTTCAATTTTCTGGGAAATCCTATCATTAGATTTTTTTAAAAATACGATATTCTTGCTTAACTAACGTTTTTACATAGGGATTAAGCATTTAGAACGAAATCTAATGTAGGAAAATGGTACTTTACTCTTGATCGGTACGTTGGGACTTTGAAAATATTCGGGCGTTCCAATCGCTCGTCTGTTGCATCATAGCGCGTCTCGGCGCAATCGACCGATTCGCTCGATCCATTATTTTCGATTTACGGCTAAAATAAATTTTTCTAATTTTTTTCAATAACATATTCCTGCTTAAATAACTTTTTTACATAGGGATTAAGCATTTAGAACGATACATTGTTTAAAGTAAGGGCACTTTACTCTTGACATTTTACGGTTTTTTCAATTTTCTGAAAAATCCTATCATTAGATTTTTTTAAAAATACGATATTCTTGCTTAGCTAACGTTTCTACATAGGGATTAAGCATTTAGAACGAAATCTAATGTCAGAAAATGGCACTTTACTCTTGACATTTTTCGGTTTTTTCAATTTTCTGGGAAATCCTATCATTAGATTTTTTTAAAAATACGATATTCTTGCTTAACTAACGTTTTTACATAGGGATTAAGCATTTAGAACGAAACCTAATGTAGGAAAATGGTACTTTACTCTTGATCGGTACGTTGGGACTTTGAAAATATTCGGGCGTACGCGGCGCGCTCGGCGCTTCGAACAGCTCCGGTGTCCCCATTATTTTCGATTTACGGCTAAAATAAATTTTTCTAATTTTTTTCAATAACATATTCCTGCTAAAATAACTTTTTTACATAGGGATTAAGCATTTAGAACGATACATTGTTTAAAATAAGGGCACTTTACTCTTGACATTTTACGGTTTTTTCAATTTTCTGAAAAATCCTATCATTAGATTTTTTTAAAAATACGATATTCTTGCTTAACTAACGTTTCTACATAGGGATTAAGCATTTAGAACGAAATCTAATGTCAGAAAATGGCACTTTACTCTTGACATTTTTCGGTTTTTTCAATTTTCTGGAAAATCCTATCATTAGATTTTTTTAAAAATACGATATTCTTGCTTAACTAACGTTTTTACATAGGGATTAAGCATTTAGAACGAAATCTAATGTAGGAAAATGGTACTTTACTCTTGATCGGTACGTTGGGACTTTGAAAATATTCGGGCGTTCCAATCGCTCGTCTGTTGCATCATAGCGCGTCTCGGCGCAATCGACCGATTCGCTCGATCCATTATTTTCGATTTACGGCTAAAATAAATTTTTCTAATTTCTTTCAATAACATATTCCTGCTTAAATAACTTTTTTACATAGGGATTAAGCATTTAGAACGATACATTGTTTAAAGTAAGGGCACTTTACTCTTGACATTTTACGGTTTTTTCAATTTTCTGAAAAATCCTATCATTAGATTTTTTTAAAAATACGATATTCTTGCTTAACTAACGTTTCTACATAGGGATTAAGCATTTAGAACGAAATCTAATGTCAGAAAATGGCACTTTACTCTTGACATTTTTCGGTTTTTTCAATTTTCTGGAAAATCCTATCATTAGATTTTTTTAAAAATACGATATTCTTGCTTAACTAACGTTTTTACATAGGGATTAAGCATTTAGAACGAAATCTAATGTAGGAAAATGGTACTTTACTCTTGATCGGTACGTTGGGACTTTGAAAATATTCGGGCGTTCCAATCGCTCGTCTGTTGCATCATAGCGCGTCTCGGCGCAATCGACCGATTCGCTCGATCCATTATTTTCGATTTACGGCTAAAATAAATTTTTCTAATTTCTTTCAATAACATATTCCTGCTTAAATAACTTTTTTACATAGGGATTAAGCATTTAGAACGATACATTGTTTAAAGTAAGGGCACTTTACTCTTGACATTTTACGGTTTTTTCAATTTTCTGATAAATCCTATCATTAGATTTTTTTAAAAATACGATATTCTTGCTTAACTAACGTTTCTACATAGGGATTAAGCATTTAGAACGAAATCTAATGTCAGAAAATGGCACTTTACTCTTGACATTTTTCGGTTTTTTCAATTTTCTGGGAAATCCTATCATTAGATTTTTTTAAAAATACGATATTCTTGCTTAACTAACGTTTTTACATAGGGATTAAGCATTTAGAACGAAACCTAATGTAGGAAAATGGTACTTTACTCTTGATCGGTACGTTGGGACTTTGAAAATATTCGGGCGTTCCAATCGCTCGTCTGTTGCATCATAGCGCGTCTCGGCGCAATCGACCGATTCGCTCGATCCATTATTTTCGATTTACGGCTAAAATAAATTTTTCTAATTTTTTTCAATAACATATTCCTGCTTAAATAACTTTTTTACATAGGGATTAAGCATTTAGAACGATACATTGTTTAAAGTAAGGGCACTTTACTCTTGACATTTTACGGTTTTTTCAATTTTCTGAAAAATCCTATCATTAGATTTTTTTAAAAATACGATAATCTTGCTTAACTAACGTTTCTACATAGGGATTAAGCATTTAGAACGAAATCTAATGTCAGAAAATGGCACTTTACTCTTGACATTTTTCGGTTTTTTCAATTTTCTGGAAAATCCTATCATTAGATTTTTTTTAAAATACGATATTCTTGCTTAACTAACGTTTTTACATAGGGATTAAGCATTTAGAACGAAATCTAATGTAGGAAAATGGTACTTTACTCTTGATCGGTACGTTGGGACTTTGAAAATATTCGGGCGTTCCAATCGCTCGTCTGTTGCATCATAGCGCGTCTCGGCGCAATCGACCGATTCGCTCGATCCATTATTTTCGATTTACGGCTAAAATAAATTTTTCTAATTTTTTTCAATAACATATTCCTGCTAAAATAACTTTTTTACATAGGGATTAAGCATTTAGAACGATACATTGTTTAAAATAAGGGCACTTTACTCTTGACATTTTACGGTTTTTTCAATTTTCTGAAAAATCCTATCATTAGATTTTTTTAAAAATACGATATTCTTGCTTAACTAACGTTTCTACATAGGGATTAAGCATTTAGAACGAAATCTAATGTCAGAAAATGGCACTTTACTCTTGACATTTTTCGGTTTTTTCAATTTTCTGGAAAATCCTATCATTAGATTTTTTTTAAAATACGATATTCTTGCTTAACTAACGTTTTTACATAGGGATTAAGCATTTAGAACGAAATCTAATGTAGGAAAATGGTACTTTACTCTTGATCGGTACGTTGGGACTTTGAAAATATTCGGGCGTACGCGGCGCGCTCGGCGCTTCGAACAGCTCCGGTGTCCCCATTATTTTCGATTTACGGCTAAAATAAATTTTTCTAATTTTTTTCAATAACATATTCCTGCTAAAATAACTTTTTTACATAGGGATTAAGCATTTAGAACGATACATTGTTTAAAATAAGGGCACTTTACTCTTGACATTTTACGGTTTTTTCAATTTTCTGAAAAATCCTATCATTAGATTTTTTTAAAAATACGATATTCTTGCTTAACTAACGTTTCTACATAGGGATTAAGCATTTAGAACGAAATCTAATGTCAGAAAATGGCACTTTACTCTTGACATTTTTCGGTTTTTTCAATTTTCTGGAAAATCCTATCATTAGATTTTTTTAAAAATACGATATTCTTGCTTAACTAACGTTTTTACATAGGGATTAAGCATTTAGAACGAAATCTAATGTAGGAAAATGGTACTTTACTCTTGATCGGTACGTTGGGACTTTGAAAATATTCGGGCGTTCCAATCGCTCGTCTGTTGCATCATAGCGCGTCTCGGCGCAATCGACCGATTCGCTCGATCCATTATTTTCGATTTACGGCTAAAATAAATTTTTCTAATTTTTTTCAATAACATATTCCTGCTTAAATAACTTTTTTACATAGGGATTAAGCATTTAGAACGATACATTGTTTAAAGTAAGGGCACTTTACTCTTGACATTTTACGGTTTTTTCAATTTTCTGAAAAATCCTATCATTAGATTTTTTTAAAAATACGATATTCTTGCTTAACTAACGTTTCTACATAGGGATTAAGCATTTAGAACGAAATCTAATGTCAGAAAATGGCACTTTACTCTTGACATTTTTCGGTTTTTTCAATTTTCTGGGAAATCCTATCATTAGATTTTTTTAAAAATACGATATTCTTGCTTAACTAACGTTTTTACATAGGGATTAAGCATTTAGAACGAAATCTAATGTAGGAAAATGGTACTTTACTCTTGATCGGTACGTTGGGACTTTGAAAATATTCGGGCGTTCCAATCGCTCGTCTGTTGCATCATAGCGCGTCTCGGCGCAATCGACCGATTCGCTCGATCCATTATTTTCGATTTACGGCTAAAATAAATTTTTCTAATTTTTTTCAATAACATATTCCTGCTTAAATAACTTTTTTACATAGGGATTAAGCATTTAGAACGATACATTGTTTAAAGTAAGGGCACTTTACTCTTGACATTTTACGGTTTTTTCAATTTTCTGAAAAATCCTATCATTAGATTTTTTTAAAAATACGATATTCTTGCTTAACTAACGTTTCTACATAGGGATTAAGCATTTAGAACGAAATCTAATGTCAGAAAATGGCACTTTACTCTTGACATTTTTCGGTTTTTTCAATTTTCTGGAAAATCCTATCATTAGATTTTTTTTAAAATACGATATTCTTGCTTAACTAACGTTTTTACATAGGGATTAAGCATTTAGAACGAAATCTAATGTAGGAAAATGGTACTTTACTCTTGATCGGTACGTTGGGACTTTGAAAATATTCGGGCGTACGCGGCGCGCTCGGCGCTTCGAACAGCTCCGGTGTCCCCATTATTTTCGATTTACGGCTAAAATAAATTTTTCTAATTTTTTTCAATAACATATTCCTGCTAAAATAACTTTTTTACATAGGGATTAAGCATTTAGAACGATACATTGTTTAAAATAAGGGCACTTTACTCTTGACATTTTACGGTTTTTTCAATTTTCTGAAAAATCCTATCATTAGATTTTTTTAAAAATACGATATTCTTGCTTAACTAACGTTTCTACATAGGGATTAAGCATTTAGAACGAAATCTAATGTCAGAAAATGGCACTTTACTCTTGACATTTTTCGGTTTTTTCAATTTTCTGGGAAATCCTATCATTAGATTTTTTTAAAAATACGATATTCTTGCTTAACTAACGTTTTTACATAGGGATTAAGCATTTAGAACGAAATCTAATGTAGGAAAATGGTACTTTACTCTTGATCGGTACGTTGGGACTTTGAAAATATTCGGGCGTTCCAATCGCTCGTCTGTTGCATCATAGCGCGTCTCGGCGCAATCGACCGATTCGCTCGATCCATTATTTTCGATTTACGGCTAAAATAAATTTTTCTAATTTTTTTCAATAACATATTCCTGCTTAAATAACTTTTTTACATAGGGATTAAGCATTTAGAACGATACATTGTTTAAAGTAAGGGCACTTTACTCTTGACATTTTACGGTTTTTTCAATTTTCTGAAAAATCCTATCATTAGATTTTTTTAAAAATACGATATTCTTGCTTAACTAACGTTTCTACATAGGGATTAAGCATTTAGAACGAAATCTAATGTCAGAAAATGGCACTTTACTCTTGACATTTTTCGGTTTTTTCAATTTTCTGGGAAATCCTATCATTAGATTTTTTTAAAAATACGATATTCTTGCTTAACTAACGTTTTTACATAGGGATTAAGCATTTAGAACGAAATCTAATGTAGGAAAATGGTACTTTACTCTTGATCGGTACGTTGGGACTTTGAAAATATTCGGGCGTTCCAATCGCTCGTCTGTTGCATCATAGCGCGTCTCGGCGCAATCGACCGATTCGCTCGATCCATTATTTTCGATTTACGGCTAAAATAAATTTTTCTAATTTTTTTCAATAACATATTCCTGCTTAAATAACTTTTTTACATAGGGATTAAGCATTTAGAACGATACATTGTTTAAAGTAAGGGCACTTTACTCTTGACATTTTACGGTTTTTTCAATTTTCTGAAAAATCCTATCATTAGATTTTTTTAAAAATACGATAATCTTGCTTAACTAACGTTTCTACATAGGGTTTAAGCATTTAGAACGAAATCTAATGTCAGAAAATGGCACTTTACTCTTGACATTTTTCGGTTTTTTCAATTTTCTGGAAAATCCTATCATTAGATTTTTTTTAAAATACGATATTCTTGCTTAACTAACGTTTTTACATAGGGATTAAGCATTTAGAACGAAATCTAATGTAGGAAAATGGTACTTTACTCTTGATCGGTACGTTGGGACTTTGAAAATATTCGGGCGTACGCGGCGCGCTCGGCGCTTCGAACAGCTCCGGTGTCCCCATTATTTTCGATTTACGGCTAAAATAAATTTTTCTAATTTTTTTCAATAACATATTCCTGCTAAAATAACTTTTTTACATAGGGATTAAGCATTTAGAACGATACATTGTTTAAAATAAGGGCACTTTACTCTTGACATTTTACGGTTTTTTCAATTTTCTGAAAAATCCTATCATTAGATTTTTTTAAAAATACGATATTCTTGCTTAACTAACGTTTCTACATAGGGATTAAGCATTTAGAACGAAATCTAATGTCAGAAAATGGCACTTTACTCTTGACATTTTTCGGTTTTTTCAATTTTCTGGAAAATCCTATCATTAGATTTTTTTAAAAATACGATATTCTTGCTTAACTAACGTTTTTACATAGGGATTAAGCATTTAGAACGAAATCTAATGTAGGAAAATGGTACTTTACTCTTGATCGGTACGTTGGGACTTTGAAAATATTCGGGCGTTCCAATCGCTCGTCTGTTGCATCATAGCGCGTCTCGGCGCAATCGACCGATTCGCTCGATCCATTATTTTCGATTTACGGCTAAAATAAATTTTTCTAATTTTTTTCAATAACATATTCCTGCTTAAATAACTTTTTTACATAGGGATTAAGCATTTAGAACGATACATTGTTTAAAGTAAGGGCACTTTACTCTTGACATTTTACGGTTTTTTCAATTTTCTGAAAAATCCTATCATTAGATTTTTTTAAAAATACGATATTCTTGCTTAACTAACGTTTCTACATAGGGATTAAGCATTTAGAACGAAATCTAATGTAGGAAAATGGTACTTTACTCTTGATCGGTACGTTGGGACTTTGAAAATATTCGGGCGTTCCAATCGCTCGTCTGTTGCATCATAGCGCGTCTCGGCGCAATCGACCGATTCGCTCGATCCATTATTTTCGATTTACGGCTAAAATAAATTTTTCTAATTTTTTTCAATAACATATTCCTGCTAAAATAACTTTTTTACATAGGGATTAAGCATTTAGAACGATACATTGTTTAAAATAAGGGCACTTTACTCTTGACATTTTACGGTTTTTTCAATTTTCTGAAAAATCCTATCATTAGATTTTTTTAAAAATACGATATTCTTGCTTAACTAACGTTTCTACATAGGGATTAAGCATTTAGAACGAAATCTAATGTCAGAAAATGGCACTTTACTCTTGACATTTTTCGGTTTTTTCAATTTTCTGGAAAATCCTATCATTAGATTTTTTTTAAAATACGATATTCTTGCTTAACTAACGTTTTTACATAGGGATTAAGCATTTAGAACGAAATCTAATGTAGGAAAATGGTACTTTACTCTTGATCGGTACGTTGGGACTTTGAAAATATTCGGGCGTACGCGGCGCGCTCGGCGCTTCGAACAGCTCCGGTGTCCCCATTATTTTCGATTTACGGCTAAAATAAATTTTTCTAATTTTTTTCAATAACATATTCCTGCTAAAATAACTTTTTTACATAGGGATTAAGCATTTAGAACGATACATTGTTTAAAATAAGGGCACTTTACTCTTGACATTTTACGGTTTTTTCAATTTTCTGAAAAATCCTATCATTAGATTTTTTTAAAAATACGATATTCTTGCTTAACTAACGTTTCTACATAGGGATTAAGCATTTAGAACGAAATCTAATGTCAGAAAATGGCACTTTACTCTTGACATTTTTCGGTTTTTTCAATTTTCTGGAAAATCCTATCATTAGATTTTTTTAAAAATACGATATTCTTGCTTAACTAACGTTTTTACATAGGGATTAAGCATTTAGAACGAAATCTAATGTAGGAAAATGGTACTTTACTCTTGATCGGTACGTTGGGACTTTGAAAATATTCGGGCGTTCCAATCGCTCGTCTGTTGCATCATAGCGCGTCTCGGCGCAATCGACCGATTCGCTCGATCCATTATTTTCGATTTACGGCTAAAATAAATTTTTCTAATTTTTTTCAATAACATATTCCTGCTTAAATAACTTTTTTACATAGGGATTAAGCATTTAGAACGATACATTGTTTAAAGTAAGGGCACTTTACTCTTGACATTTTACGGTTTTTTCAATTTTCTGAAAAATCCTATCATTAGATTTTTTTAAAAATACGATATTCTTGCTTAACTAACGTTTCTACATAGGGATTAAGCATTTAGAACGAAATCTAATGTCAGAAAATGGCACTTTACTCTTGACATTTTTCGGTTTTTTCAATTTTCTGGGAAATCCTATCATTAGATTTTTTTAAAAATACGATATTCTTGCTTAACTAACGTTTTTACATAGGGATTAAGCATTTAGAACGAAATCTAATGTAGGAAAATGGTACTTTACTCTTGATCGGTACGTTGGGACTTTGAAAATATTCGGGCGTTCCAATCGCTCGTCTGTTGCATCATAGCGCGTCTCGGCGCAATCGACCGATTCGCTCGATCCATTATTTTCGATTTACGGCTAAAATAAATTTTTCTAATTTTTTTCAATAACATATTCCTGCTTAAATAACTTTTTTACATAGGGATTAAGCATTTAGAACGATACATTGTTTAAAGTAAGGGCACTTTACTCTTGACATTTTACGGTTTTTTCAATTTTCTGAAAAATCCTATCATTAGATTTTTTTAAAAATACGATATTCTTGCTTAACTAACGTTTCTACATAGGGATTAAGCATTTAGAACGAAATCTAATGTCAGAAAATGGCACTTTACTCTTGACATTTTTCGGTTTTTTCAATTTTCTGGAAAATCCTATCATTAGATTTTTTTTAAAATACGATATTCTTGCTTAACTAACGTTTTTACATAGGGATTAAGCATTTAGAACGAAATCTAATGTAGGAAAATGGTACTTTACTCTTGATCGGTACGTTGGGACTTTGAAAATATTCGGGCGTACGCGGCGCGCTCGGCGCTTCGAACAGCTCCGGTGTCCCCATTATTTTCGATTTACGGCTAAAATAAATTTTTCTAATTTTTTTCAATAACATATTCCTGCTAAAATAACTTTTTTACATAGGGATTAAGCATTTAGAACGATACATTGTTTAAAATAAGGGCACTTTACTCTTGACATTTTACGGTTTTTTCAATTTTCTGAAAAATCCTATCATTAGATTTTTTTAAAAATACGATATTCTTGCTTAACTAACGTTTCTACATAGGGATTAAGCATTTAGAACGAAATCTAATGTCAGAAAATGGCACTTTACTCTTGACATTTTTCGGTTTTTTCAATTTTCTGGGAAATCCTATCATTAGATTTTTTTAAAAATACGATATTCTTGCTTAACTAACGTTTTTACATAGGGATTAAGCATTTAGAACGAAATCTAATGTAGGAAAATGGTACTTTACTCTTGATCGGTACGTTGGGACTTTGAAAATATTCGGGCGTTCCAATCGCTCGTCTGTTGCATCATAGCGCGTCTCGGCGCAATCGACCGATTCGCTCGATCCATTATTTTCGATTTACGGCTAAAATAAATTTTTCTAATTTTTTTCAATAACATATTCCTGCTTAAATAACTTTTTTACATAGGGATTAAGCATTTAGAACGATACATTGTTTAAAGTAAGGGCACTTTACTCTTGACATTTTACGGTTTTTTCAATTTTCTGAAAAATCCTATCATTAGATTTTTTTAAAAATACGATATTCTTGCTTAACTAACGTTTCTACATAGGGATTAAGCATTTAGAACGAAATCTAATGTCAGAAAATGGCACTTTACTCTTGACATTTTTCGGTTTTTTCAATTTTCTGGGAAATCCTATCATTAGATTTTTTTAAAAATACGATATTCTTGCTTAACTAACGTTTTTACATAGGGATTAAGCATTTAGAACGAAATCTAATGTAGGAAAATGGTACTTTACTCTTGATCGGTACGTTGGGACTTTGAAAATATTCGGGCGTTCCAATCGCTCGTCTGTTGCATCATAGCGCGTCTCGGCGCAATCGACCGATTCGCTCGATCCATTATTTTCGATTTACGGCTAAAATAAATTTTTCTAATTTTTTTCAATAACATATTCCTGCTTAAATAACTTTTTTACATAGGGATTAAGCATTTAGAACGATACATTGTTTAAAGTAAGGGCACTTTACTCTTGACATTTTACGGTTTTTTCAATTTTCTGAAAAATCCTATCATTAGATTTTTTTAAAAATACGATAATCTTGCTTAACTAACGTTTCTACATAGGGTTTAAGCATTTAGAACGAAATCTAATGTCAGAAAATGGCACTTTACTCTTGACATTTTTCGGTTTTTTCAATTTTCTGGAAAATCCTATCATTAGATTTTTTTTAAAATACGATATTCTTGCTTAACTAACGTTTTTACATAGGGATTAAGCATTTAGAACGAAATCTAATGTAGGAAAATGGTACTTTACTCTTGATCGGTACGTTGGGACTTTGAAAATATTCGGGCGTACGCGGCGCGCTCGGCGCTTCGAACAGCTCCGGTGTCCCCATTATTTTCGATTTACGGCTAAAATAAATTTTTCTAATTTTTTTCAATAACATATTCCTGCTAAAATAACTTTTTTACATAGGGATTAAGCATTTAGAACGATACATTGTTTAAAATAAGGGCACTTTACTCTTGACATTTTACGGTTTTTTCAATTTTCTGAAAAATCCTATCATTAGATTTTTTTAAAAATACGATATTCTTGCTTAACTAACGTTTCTACATAGGGATTAAGCATTTAGAACGAAATCTAATGTCAGAAAATGGCACTTTACTCTTGACATTTTTCGGTTTTTTCAATTTTCTGGAAAATCCTATCATTAGATTTTTTTAAAAATACGATATTCTTGCTTAACTAACGTTTTTACATAGGGATTAAGCATTTAGAACGAAATCTAATGTAGGAAAATGGTACTTTACTCTTGATCGGTACGTTGGGACTTTGAAAATATTCGGGCGTTCCAATCGCTCGTCTGTTGCATCATAGCGCGTCTCGGCGCAATCGACCGATTCGCTCGATCCATTATTTTCGATTTACGGCTAAAATAAATTTTTCTAATTTTTTTCAATAACATATTCCTGCTTAAATAACTTTTTTACATAGGGATTAAGCATTTAGAACGATACATTGTTTAAAGTAAGGGCACTTTACTCTTGACATTTTACGGTTTTTTCAATTTTCTGAAAAATCCTATCATTAGATTTTTTTAAAAATACGATATTCTTGCTTAACTAACGTTTCTACATAGGGATTAAGCATTTAGAACGAAATCTAATGTCAGAAAATGGCACTTTACTCTTGACATTTTACGGTTTTTTCAATTTTCTGAAAAATCCTATCATTAGATTTTTTTAAAAATACGATATTCTTGCTTAACTAACGTTTCTACATAGGGATTAAGCATTTAGAACGAAATCTAATGTCAGAAAATGGCACTTTACTCTTGACATTTTTCGGTTTTTTCAATTTTCTGGGAAATCCTATCATTAGATTTTTTTAAAAATACGATATTCTTGCTTAACTAACGTTTTTACATAGGGATTAAGCATTTAGAACGAAATCTAATGTAGGAAAATGGTACTTTACTCTTGATCGGTACGTTGGGACTTTGAAAATATTCGGGCGTTCCAATCGCTCGTCTGTTGCATCATAGCGCGTCTCGGCGCAATCGACCGATTCGCTCGATCCATTATTTTCGATTTACGGCTAAAATAAATTTTTCTAATTTCTTTCAATAACATATTCCTGCTTAAATAACTTTTTTACATAGGGATTAAGCATTTAGAACGATACATTGTTTAAAATAAGGGCACTTTACTCTTGACATTTTACGGTTTTTTCAATTTTCTGAAAAATCCTATCATTAGATTTTTTTAAAAATACGATATTCTTGCTTAGCTAACGTTTCTACATAGGGATTAAGCATTTAGAACGAAATCTAATGTCAGAAAATGGCACTTTACTCTTGACATTTTTCGGTTTTTTCAATTTTCTGGAAAATCCTATCATTAGATTTTTTTAAAAATACGATATTCTTGCTTAACTAACGTTTTTACATAGGGATTAAGCATTTAGAACGAAATCTAATGTAGGAAAATGGTACTTTACTCTTGATCGGTACGTTGGGACTTTGAAAATATTCGGGCGTTCCAATCGCTCGTCTGTTGCATCATAGCGCGTCTCGGCGCAATCGACCGATTCGCTCGATCCATTATTTTCGATTTACGGCTAAAATAAATTTTTCTAATTTTTTTCAATAACATATTCCTGCTTAAATAACTTTTTTACATAGGGATTAAGCATTTAGAACGATACATTGTTTAAAGTAAGGGCACTTTACTCTTGACATTTTACGGTTTTTTCAATTTTCTGAAAAATCCTATCATTAGATTTTTTTAAAAATACGATAATCTTGCTTAACTAACGTTTCTACATAGGGATTAAGCATTTAGAACGAAATCTAATGTCAGAAAATGGCACTTTACTCTTGACATTTTTCGGTTTTTTCAATTTTCTGGAAAATCCTATCATTAGATTTTTTTTAAAATACGATATTCTTGCTTAACTAACGTTTTTACATAGGGATTAAGCATTTAGAACGAAATCTAATGTAGGAAAATGGTACTTTACTCTTGATCGGTACGTTGGGACTTTGAAAATATTCGGGCGTACGCGGCGCGCTCGGCGCTTCGAACAGCTCCGGTGTCCCCATTATTTTCGATTTACGGCTAAAATAAATTTTTCTAATTTTTTTCAATAACATATTCCTGCTAAAATAACTTTTTTACATAGGGATTAAGCATTTAGAACGATACATTGTTTAAAATAAGGGCACTTTACTCTTGACATTTTACGGTTTTTTCAATTTTCTGAAAAATCCTATCATTAGATTTTTTTAAAAATACGATATTCTTGCTTAACTAACGTTTCTACATAGGGATTAAGCATTTAGAACGAAATCTAATGTCAGAAAATGGCACTTTACTCTTGACATTTTTCGGTTTTTTCAATTTTCTGGAAAATCCTATCATTAGATTTTTTTAAAAATACGATATTCTTGCTTAACTAACGTTTTTACATAGGGATTAAGCATTTAGAACGAAATCTAATGTAGGAAAATGGTACTTTACTCTTGATCGGTACGTTGGGACTTTGAAAATATTCGGGCGTTCCAATCGCTCGTCTGTTGCATCATAGCGCGTCTCGGCGCAATCGACCGATTCGCTCGATCCATTATTTTCGATTTACGGCTAAAATAAATTTTTCTAATTTTTTTCAATAACATATTCCTGCTTAAATAACTTTTTTACATAGGGATTAAGCATTTAGAACGATACATTGTTTAAAGTAAGGGCACTTTACTCTTGACATTTTACGGTTTTTTCAATTTTCTGAAAAATCCTATCATTAGATTTTTTTAAAAATACGATAATCTTGCTTAACTAACGTTTCTACATAGGGATTAAGCATTTAGAACGAAATCTAATGTCAGAAAATGGCACTTTACTCTTGACATTTTTCGGTTTTTTCAATTTTCTGGAAAATCCTATCATTAGATTTTTTTTAAAATACGATATTCTTGCTTAACTAACGTTTTTACATAGGGATTAAGCATTTAGAACGAAATCTAATGTAGGAAAATGGTACTTTACTCTTGATCGGTACGTTGGGACTTTGAAAATATTCGGGCGTACGCGGCGCGCTCGGCGCTTCGAACAGCTCCGGTGTCCCCATTATTTTCGATTTACGGCTAAAATAAATTTTTCTAATTTTTTTCAATAACATATTCCTGCTAAAATAACTTTTTTACATAGGGATTAAGCATTTAGAACGATACATTGTTTAAAATAAGGGCACTTTACTCTTGACATTTTACGGTTTTTTCAATTTTCTGAAAAATCCTATCATTAGATTTTTTTAAAAATACGATATTCTTGCTTAACTAACGTTTCTACATAGGGATTAAGCATTTAGAACGAAATCTAATGTCAGAAAATGGCACTTTACTCTTGACATTTTTCGGTTTTTTCAATTTTCTGGAAAATCCTATCATTAGATTTTTTTAAAAATACGATATTCTTGCTTAACTAACGTTTTTACATAGGGATTAAGCATTTAGAACGAAATCTAATGTAGGAAAATGGTACTTTACTCTTGATCGGTACGTTGGGACTTTGAAAATATTCGGGCGTTCCAATCGCTCGTCTGTTGCATCATAGCGCGTCTCGGCGCAATCGACCGATTCGCTCGATCCATTATTTTCGATTTACGGCTAAAATAAATTTTTCTAATTTTTTTCAATAACATATTCCTGCTTAAATAACTTTTTTACATAGGGATTAAGCATTTAGAACGATACATTGTTTAAAGTAAGGGCACTTTACTCTTGACATTTTACGGTTTTTTCAATTTTCTGAAAAATCCTATCATTAGATTTTTTTAAAAATACGATAATCTTGCTTAACTAACGTTTCTACATAGGGATTAAGCATTTAGAACGAAATCTAATGTCAGAAAATGGCACTTTACTCTTGACATTTTTCGGTTTTTTCAATTTTCTGGAAAATCCTATCATTAGATTTTTTTTAAAATACGATATTCTTGCTTAACTAACGTTTTTACATAGGGATTAAGCATTTAGAACGAAATCTAATGTAGGAAAATGGTACTTTACTCTTGATCGGTACGTTGGGACTTTGAAAATATTCGGGCGTACGCGGCGCGCTCGGCGCTTCGAACAGCTCCGGTGTCCCCATTATTTTCGATTTACGGCTAAAATAAATTTTTCTAATTTTTTTCAATAACATATTCCTGCTAAAATAACTTTTTTACATAGGGATTAAGCATTTAGAACGATACATTGTTTAAAATAAGGGCACTTTACTCTTGACATTTTACGGTTTTTTCAATTTTCTGAAAAATCCTATCATTAGATTTTTTTAAAAATACGATATTCTTGCTTAACTAACGTTTCTACATAGGGATTAAGCATTTAGAACGAAATCTAATGTCAGAAAATGGCACTTTACTCTTGACATTTTTCGGTTTTTTCAATTTTCTGGGAAATCCTATCATTAGATTTTTTTAAAAATACGATATTCTTGCTTAACTAACGTTTTTACATAGGGATTAAGCATTTAGAACGAAACCTAATGTAGGAAAATGGTACTTTACTCTTGATCGGTACGTTGGGACTTTGAAAATATTCGGGCGTTCCAATCGCTCGTCTGTTGCATCATAGCGCGTCTCGGCGCAATCGACCGATTCGCTCGATCCATTATTTTCGATTTACGGCTAAAATAAATTTTTCTAATTTTTTTCAATAACATATTCCTGCTTAAATAACTTTTTTACATAGGGATTAAGCATTTAGAACGATACATTGTTTAAAATAAGGGCACTTTACTCTTGACATTTTACGGTTTTTTCAATTTTCTGAAAAATCCTATCATTAGATTTTTTTAAAAATACGATATTCTTGCTTAACTAACGTTTCTACATAGGGATTAAGCATTTAGAACGAAATCTAATGTCAGAAAATGGCACTTTACTCTTGACATTTTTCGGTTTTTTCAATTTTCTGGAAAATCCTATCATTAGATTTTTTTAAAAATACGATATTCTTGCTTAACTAACGTTTTTACATAGGGATTAAGCATTTAGAACGAAATCTAATGTAGGAAAATGGTACTTTACTCTTGATCGGTACGTTGGGACTTTGAAAATATTCGGGCGTTCCAATCGCTCGTCTGTTGCATCATAGCGCGTCTCGGCGCAATCGACCGATTCGCTCGATCCATTATTTTCGATTTACGGCTAAAATAAATTTTTCTAATTTTTTTCAATAACATATTCCTGCTTAAATAACTTTTTTACATAGGGATTAAGCATTTAGAACGATACATTGTTTAAAATAAGGGCACTTTACTCTTGACATTTTACGGTTTTTTCAATTTTCTGAAAAATCCTATCATTAGATTTTTTTAAAAATACGATATTCTTGCTTAACTAACGTTTCTACATAGGGATTAAGCATTTAGAACGAAATCTAATGTCAGAAAATGGCACTTTACTCTTGACATTTTTCGGTTTTTTCAATTTTCTGGAAAATCCTATCATTAGATTTTTTTAAAAATACGATATTCTTGCTTAACTAACGTTTTTACATAGGGATTAAGCATTTAGAACGAAATCTAATGTAGGAAAATGGTACTTTACTCTTGATCGGTACGTTGGGACTTTGAAAATATTCGGGCGTTCCAATCGCTCGTCTGTTGCATCATAGCGCGTCTCGGCGCAATCGACCGATTCGCTCGATCCATTATTTTCGATTTACGGCTAAAATAAATTTTTCTAATTTTTTTCAATAACATATTCCTGCTTAAATAACTTTTTTACATAGGGATTAAGCATTTAGAACGATACATTGTTTAAAGTAAGGGCACTTTACTCTTGACATTTTACGGTTTTTTCAATTTTCTGAAAAATCCTATCATTAGATTTTTTTAAAAATACGATATTCTTGCTTAACTAACGTTTCTACATAGGGATTAAGCATTTAGAACGAAATCTAATGTCAGAAAATGGCACTTTACTCTTGACATTTTTCGGTTTTTTCAATTTTCTGGGAAATCCTATCATTAGATTTTTTTAAAAATACGATATTCTTGCTTAACTAACGTTTTTACATAGGGATTAAGCATTTAGAACGAAACCTAATGTAGGAAAATGGTACTTTACTCTTGATCGGTACGTTGGGACTTTGAAAATATTCGGGCGTACGCGGCGCGCTCGGCGCTTCGAACAGCTCCGGTGTCCCCATTATTTTCGATTTACGGCTAAAATAAATTTTTCTAATTTTTTTCAATAACATATTCCTGCTAAAATAACTTTTTTACATAGGGATTAAGCATTTAGAACGATACATTGTTTAAAATAAGGGCACTTTACTCTTGACATTTTACGGTTTTTTCAATTTTCTGAAAAATCCTATCATTAGATTTTTTTAAAAATACGATATTCTTGCTTAACTAACGTTTCTACATAGGGATTAAGCATTTAGAACGAAATCTAATGTCAGAAAATGGCACTTTACTCTTGACATTTTTCGGTTTTTTCAATTTTCTGGAAAATCCTATCATTAGATTTTTTTAAAAATACGATATTCTTGCTTAACTAACGTTTTTACATAGGGATTAAGCATTTAGAACGAAATCTAATGTAGGAAAATGGTACTTTACTCTTGATCGGTACGTTGGGACTTAGAAAATATTCGGCCGTACGCGGCGCGTCTCGGCGCTTCGAACAGCTCCGGTGTCCCCATTATTTTCGATTTACGGCTAAAATAAATTTTTCTAATTTTTTTCAATTACATATTCTTGCTTAGATAACTTTTTTACATAGGGATTAAGCATTTAGAACGACATATTGTTTAAAATAATGGTACTTTACTCTTGTGATTTTTCGGTTTTTTTTGATTATTTTGAAAAATAAATTTTTGTAATTTTTTTAAATACGATATTCGTGATCAGTGAACGATTTCACATATGGATTAAGCATTTAGAATCGTGCGGAAGCGTTATTAAAAAAGTTTACTCGATGCGATGGGACTTTGAAAAGTTTGTGAAAATTTTCATATTGGGAAAAAATGTGTAATTTTTTGTCTAGTTTACGGTAATGTAATTTATTTTAATGTTTACTATAAATTTTTTTTTCGTTCGTTCACGCGCTATGTTACAACAGCACGGCCGGGCGGTCTGTTGCCGCGGCGGTTTACACTCATAAGCGCGCGTGCTATTCGGCCGGCGGCGCCGGCGTCCTTGCCGGCCGTTCGGTATCTATAAGAGATACACGGTCCGTGCGAGGCGGACGGAGCAGAGCGGGTTTTGGGCCAATTCTACGATCTCGGTCGAGAAGCTGTCTCAGAGCTCCTTCGGGGCTTCGGTCCTGACTGTTTCGTGCCGTTTACGTTACGGACTTTTCTCCACACAGCGTGGCCACGGGTCGGTGTCTTTGACCGAATGGCCCATATGTGGCAAGCCCTACGGGGTTGGTTACCCGTATGCACTTTGTATGTATACTCGTACTCACTGAGCAATCGACTCTTCTGTCCGAGCGATGGAAAAATTTTTTAAAATGCATCTGTAAGATTTGGAAGCAAATCGTACCAATTGAAAACTGTGGCTAAAATGAATAGCCCAGTGGAGAGAGAAAACTATCAAAAAACTGATTTTTTAAATCAAGAGGTGTCAGAAATCGAAATGCCTAGCGCGAGCGGAAGAACACGCTTTCTCGCCAGTCCAGCATGTGTCCTGTCCGTTCTTCCTCGGCTTGCCGATTTTGCCCAGATCAGAGGTTTCGTGCTTCCGGCGGTCAGAAGATCAGTGTGAGCGTACGCGCTTCCACGACTATGGCATCACCCATGTACTTTTTCCTTTGAATATATTTGAGTACATAAAAAATATTAAAACATATAGAGAGAACTGTGTCTTGGATCTTAAAAATTTGTCAATAGCGATGATATATTATTACTTAACTTGAAGTATTTGTACGTTTTAGCTGGGACGTACATTTATCTTACAAGATGTTAATAGCGAGACTCTTGAAGATAAAATTATCTTGTGATTTTATGAAGGCAAAGATAGAAACGTACGAAGCTGGCGTACGTAGAAAAATGTGATTTTATGATAGAACAAAAATATAATACGTACGTTTTTGGGCGTACGGTAAAATATCTGTATGGTAGAAAAATGAAAGAAATTGAGCGTTAAAGAAGATATGTTACAAGCGCGGAATGTGGCAAAACTTGTACATATTTGAAAGAGAAAAGTGGTGTGTCGACCTGACATATATATATGAAACAGGCGACGATGGAAAAGGATTTAAATTTTGTCCATTTTATATATACATATTGTATAGTTCCCTGGTTGATCCTGCCAGTAGTCATATGCTTGTCTCAAAGATTAAGCCATGCATGTCTCAGTACATGCCGTATTAAGGTGAAACCGCGAATGGCTCATTAAATCAGTTATGGTTTCTTAGATCGTACTAAAATTTACTTGGATAACTGTGGTAATTCTAGAGCTAATACATGCAAAACAGAGTTCCGACCAGAGATGGTAGGAACGCTTTTATTAGATCAAAACCAATCGGTGGCGGGTGTTTACACTCGTCCATCGTTTGCTTTGGTGACTCTGAATAACTTTGTGCTGATCGCATGGTCTTATAGCACCGGCGACGCATCTTTCAAATGTCTGCCTTATCAACTGTCGATGGTAGGTTCTGCGCCTACCATGGTTGTAACGGGTAACGGGGAATCAGGGTTCGATTCCGGAGAGGGAGCCTGAGAAACGGCTACCACATCCAAGGAAGGCAGCAGGCGCGCAAATTACCCACTCCCGGCACGGGGAGGTAGTGACGAAAAATAACGATACGGGACTCATCCGAGGCCCCGTAATCGGAATGAGTACACTTTAAATCCTTTAACGAGGATCCATTGGAGGGCAAGTCTGGTGCCAGCAGCCGCGGTAATTCCAGCTCCAATAGCGTATATTAAAGTTGTTGCGGTTAAAAAGCTCGTAGTTGAATCTGTGTGTCACAGTGTCGGTTCATCGCTCGCGGTGTTTAACTGGCATTATGTGGTACGTCCTACCGGTGGGCTTTGCTCTTCACGGGGCGGTCCAACTAATATCCCATCGCGGTGCTCTTCACTGAGTGTCGAGGTGGGCCGGTACGTTTACTTTGAACAAATTAGAGTGCTCAAAGCAGGCTACCTTCGCCTGAATACTGTGTGCATGGAATAATGGAATAGGACCTCGGTTCTATTTTGTTGGTTTTCGGAACCCCGAGGTAATGATTAATAGGGACAGATGGGGGCATTCGTATTGCGACGTTAGAGGTGAAATTCTTGGATCGTCGCAAGACGGACAGAAGCGAAAGCATTTGCCAAAAATGTTTTCATTAATCAAGAACGAAAGTTAGAGGTTCGAAGGCGATCAGATACCGCCCTAGTTCTAACCATAAACGATGCCAGCTAGCGATCCGCCGAAGTTCCTACGATGACTCGGCGGGCAGCTTCCGGGAAACCAAAGCTTTTGGGTTCCGGGGGAAGTATGGTTGCAAAGCTGAAACTTAAAGGAATTGACGGAAGGGCACCACCAGGAGTGGAGCCTGCGGCTTAATTTGACTCAACACGGGAAACCTCACCAGGCCCGGACACCGGAAGGATTGACAGATTGATAGCTCTTTCTTGATTCGGTGGGTGGTGGTGCATGGCCGTTCTTAGTTGGTGGAGCGATTTGTCTGGTTAATTCCGATAACGAACGAGACTCTAGCCTGCTAAATAGACGTAATTATGGTATCTCGAAGGCTCTCGGCTTCTGCCGGTGGGGTTTTTACTACCAACGTACAAACAAATCTTCTTAGAGGGACAGGCGGCTTCTAGCCGCACGAGATTGAGCAATAACAGGTCTGTGATGCCCTTAGATGTTCTGGGCCGCACGCGCGCTACACTGAAGGAATCAGCGTGTGTTCCCTGGCCGAAAGGCCCGGGTAACCCGCTGAACCTCCTTCGTGCTAGGGATTGGGGCTTGCAATTATTCCCCATGAACGAGGAATTCCCAGTAAGCGCGAGTCATAAGCTCGCGTTGATTACGTCCCTGCCCTTTGTACACACCGCCCGTCGCTACTACCGATTGAATGATTTAGTGAGGTCTTCGGACTGGTGCGCGGCAATGTTTCGGCATTGCCGATGATGCCGGGAAGATGACCAAACTTGATTATTTAGAGGAAGTAAAAGTCGTAACAAGGTTTCCGTAGGTGAACCTGCGGAAGGATCATTACAATGTTCCAATATATCTCAAAGAGAGAGGAGAGGAGGAGAGAAAATGAATTCGATTAGTTTGTGGATAAGAATTCATATAAAAAAAAAAGATATTGTTGAGCCCGCCAGATCATTCGTGCGTGATTTACACGGCCAGACGTGTGTACTACACGTATTAGGCCTTTGATCTGCGTTGCGTAGGCCACAACAAATCTTTCAAAGAGAGAGAGATATATGTGTTGTTGGGGTTTGTGATTATGAAGGTGCCCCAACGCACAAAAATATATAAAAATGTACAAAGTTGGGATGTGGTGTGGTGGAGAAGAGTTGGGCCCGACCAGATCATTCGTGCGTGATTTACACGGCAGACGTGTGTACTACACGTATTAGGCCTTTGATCTGCGTTGCGTAGGCCATCTTCCTTCCAAGACACACACGTGTTGGGGTTTGTGTGATTTTATGATAGTGCCCCAACACGGAAAAATAAGCGTACGAGAAGAGTTGGGCCCGACCAGATCATTCGTGCGTGATTTATACACGGCCAGACGCGTATTATATTACACGTATTAGGCCTTTGATCTGCGTTGCGTAGGCCATCTTCTCGATAGAGAGAAAGCCAATGTATTCTTTTTTCTTTCTTTACACACACACACACACACAGTTGTAGTAGGACAGGGAGGGATGCGAGCGTGCTAATCACGCTTCCTCAAGTCTTCGCTGTGGTGTAAAAAAAAAAAGAAAAAAAGGAATCGTTGGGAAAGTCCAAAGGACGAAAATATCGGGCAGTCTGAAGATAACTTAATGCTCGTTTACATTGGTATCAAGAGAGACCGGCTTGTGTAGCTCGTTTCAATGCTGTGTCGTTGTCATTGACACCCTACTCTGTTGCGCGCTAGTGGCAGCATGAGCGTGGGACGTATATATATATGACACCCAGCTAGAGCCGGCCGTGAGTCCGTCCGGTGTAAATAACGACGAAAGGAGAGAGAAACTTTTCGAATCCAGTATCGGGTTGATAATTGTCCAGTTTGAATATCCATATCCCCGTCGTTTTTGGAGGTGATATACTCTCTGTGTTTCTTCGATAGAAGGCTTTTCAATGTTCTATTCGCTCCGACCGTCGAACTTGCAAGAAAACAGTGGTTTTGGATTTGCTCGTACATATATATATATGGTTTCGACGGAAATATCTCGTTCTTTAAGGGACAATTATGTCGTTGTACGACGACTCCCGAATCTCCTTCGCGCGCTGGTTGGAGCTCTTCGGGTATCGGTTTGTTCCGAAATATAACACAAAAATGTGGTGGATAGCAAATACACATTATATATATGAGAGAATAAAAGGGAAAAATTACCCTGAACGGTGGATCACTTGGCTCGTGGGTCGATGAAGAACGCAGCTAATTGCGCGTCAACGTGTGAACTGCAGGACACATGAACATCGACATTTCGAACGCACATTGCGGTCCACGGATACAATTCCTGGACCACGCCTGGCTGAGGGTCGTTTACGTACTTATAAACTGCTTGCGTTGATGGCACTTGTTGCCTATATACGTACGAGCGAATGATGGGCGCTTCGTCGGCGTTTGTCGCGGTCCTATGAATATTGAGAAATTTTACGTACGTCTAACAGTCTTCGAGAGAGATGGAAATCGTGTTCGAACTAGCGTGAGTGTGGAAGGCGGTGTCGTGTGTCGTATATGTTTTATATACGTCCGCCCGTCTGAAACACCGCTTCGAAGCGGTGACAAAATCTTTTTCGGGACGATTCGTATCCGTAGAACTATCGAGATTTCACTGGTACATTTTCAACGCGCTCCCGACGTCGCCTGAAATGAAACGAGATGGGTTTAACCCACGAAAGCGTACTACACGAGTCTGTCCTATGTGAAGACTGTGTACAGAGATCGAACGAACGCATGAAAGAAATTGAACGAAAGAACACATAACCCGCAAAAATATAGAGTAGAATTGTGACCGTTGCTTCGAATTTGAATTTATATGTATATATATATCATAGCCCCAGGGAGTGGAACCTATGAGTGTGGAAGGATGTCTCTTACCGTTATGTTGCCAGAGGAAAAAAAGTCTCTCTCTTCGTACGACACATTTGTGTACGAATTGTATCGATGGCTATATAGATCCGATGTTGCACATATTCTGAGTAAAGAACACCCCACCCGGGTTACCGTCCTAAAACTCTT
>NW_027476287.1:185000-187500 GCF_051020955.1 Megalopta genalis
TATACATGCACAAAAAACACCCATTGGGCGAAAGGGAATCCGGTTTCTATTCCGGAACCCGGCAGCGGAACCGCATACCATTCGGGCCCTCGTAAGAGTGTTCGTCGGGGTAACCCAAAATGACCTGGAGACGCCGTCGGGAGATCCGGGGAGAGTTTTCTTTTCTGTATAAGCGTTCGAGTTCCCTGGAAACCTCTAGCAGGGAGATAGGGTTTGGAACGCGAAGAGCACCGCAGTTGCGGCGGTGTCCGGATCATCCCCTCGGACCTTGAAAATCCAGGAGAGGGCCACGTGGAGGTGTCGCGCCGGTTCGTACCCATATCCGCAGCAGGTCTCCAAGGTAAAGAGCCTCTAGTCGATAGATTAATGTAGGTAAGGGAAGTCGGCAAATTGGATCCGTAACTTCGGGATAAGGATTGGCTCTGAGGAGCGGGGCGTGTCGGGCTTGGTCGGGAAGCGGGTCTGGCTGACGTGCCGGGCCTGGGCGAGGTGAACGGCTCTCGTGGCTGGGATCCGAGCTCGGTCCCGTGCCTTGGCCTCCCGCGGATCTTCCTTGCTGCGAGGCTTCCGTGGCGTTTCCCATCGGTGCGGTCGTCCTCTTCGGCCGCCATTCAACGCTCAGCTCAGAACTGGCACGGACTAGGGGAATCCGACTGTCTAATTAAAACAAAGCATTGCGATGGCCCCCACGGGTGTTGACGCAATGTGATTTCTGCCCAGTGCTCTGAATGTCAACGTGAAGAAATTCAAAAAAGCGCGGGTAAACGGCGGGAGTAACTATGACTCTCTTAAGGTAGCCAAATGCCTCGTCATCTAATTAGTGACGCGCATGAATGGATTAACGAGATTCCCATCTGTCCCTATCTACTGGCGGTGGCGGTCTGTGGCCACCCAGGGCGGGAGATAACCCCCGAACTAGCCCTCGCGTAGGAGGGTTGATCGGCCGAGTCGATGGGTGTATCGGCGATGAAGGCATTAGAGACCGTCAGTGCGTCGTACATGTAGTACTTCGCATAATGGCGAGGCCCTGATTTAGCATACGGGCTGTGGCGTGTTCTTTGTACAGCACTGTATGTGCTGTATGACTTCCGACTGGGGAACTGTTGTCACTCGTGGCATCAGTTCCCCAGTTTACGTTAAACGGTTTTTCAGACCGTTTTTCGTGGGCGGAACACGCCACTAGACAACACTCCGCTGGGCTCAGGAATACATGGGATGCAATCAATCCCCTGGGCAACCCAGGCCGCAAGGGGCAAACGTGCCCTAGCCACACTTGAGCCTCCACGAAAAAGGTACCGCTGGATAGCTCGTGTTCTTAAATACGCAGCGAACTGAACGAAGTGTGGTGGAGAGGAAGAGGCAGCCTCTCCGACTGCTGTCTCCCACGTGTTTGCCGTGCGTGGCGACCCTTGTCGTCGGAAAAGAGGATCCTGGGATCTGAGGGGGCCCTCTCCTGCGGGTGAGACGTCCCCAACACGTACCTTTGGCCTCTGCTTCGGCTAGATGGGCGGCTGGACGAGAAAAGCAGCCCTGGTCCAGTCAATCGGCTTGGAACGACCACACGCTTCGGGCAAGTGGGTTCTGCTGGGCGAGGACGCGGGCTGGGTAAGGAAACCGACCCAGCCAGCAGACTATATTCGGTGCGTAGCCCTAACTCAGCCTTTGGCGGGTTCCAAATTGTGCGGGTCGGTGGTGGCCGGGGAGCGCACTGGATGAAAGACCAAGACACATTATGGGTCTTAATAAAATTAATGAACAAAAAACTAAGCGTCCAAAGACGACGGGTCCAGCTCCTACTCGGAGTGAAGCCGTCGCCGCAGACGCGGGAACTGCAAATGCAGCTGTCAGTCCCCCCGCGTCTGTGAGAAAGACAAGATCCGGGAAGGTGATTAATATCGCCAATCCTCGTGTGATCTTGCAAAGATGTGTGACTCCCACGCGAGCGGTCTCGGTGAAAACCGAGCCCACGGTAGAAGGTACGCCGGACACCGGTAACGTGGAAGTAATCGAACGAGTCGGAGACACGTCACTCGTGAAGGTGCAGTCGGCACCCGAGCGTGTCGAGGACCCTACTGGTGACGGTTGGCAAACCGTCACCAAAAAGTCAAAGCGAGCCAAGCCGGGCGCACCCACCGGCAAGGCCGCAGTAAACCGGGCCAGGAGACCGAAGGGGACGTTCTCCGGGCAGAAGGTACGGCCTCTCGATCTCGTAAGAGACGAAGCCTTTAGGCGAGTGTCCGAAATACGGACCTTTTGCTTTCGACCTGAGTCGAAAGTCAATAAGGAGTCCGGGTCAAAGATACTCGCCGAGGTTGAGGCACTCAACGAGCTGGTCCAGGAGCTTATTCAACGGAATAGCTTCGTCGAAGGGCAGCTCGCCGCGGTCAGGGCGGACCTAAAAGCGCGTCCTGCCGTAATGAGTGCGATGCGACCTGGGCCGTCCAAGGGAACTCTCCCGAAGACGGCCTGCAACGCCGCGCAGTCGACTTACGCCCATGTG
>NW_027476287.1:192500-212500 GCF_051020955.1 Megalopta genalis
GGATCAAAACGAGTAATTTCGTGTATAAAGTTTAATTAAACTCCCATTAGTTTGCCGGGAAACATCGATTCTTCCGATCTAGAAAGAGACAGAGATAGACGATCCGCGTTATGTTAAATATTTCAAGGTTCCCGATTCCACAAAATTATAAAAAGTATACGGCTGTGTAGCGGGGATCAAAACGAGTAATTTCATGTATAAAGTTTAATTAATCTCCCAATAGTTTGCCGGGAAACATCGATTATTCCGATCTAGAAAGAGACAGAGACAGTCGATCCGCGTTATGTTAAATATTTCAAGGTTACCGATTCCATAAAATTATAAAAAGTATACGGCTGTGTAGCGGGGATCAAAACGAGTAATTTCATGTATAAAGTTTAATTAAACTCCCAATAGTTTGCCAGGAAACATCGATTATTCCGATCTAGAAAGAGACAGAGACAGTCGATCCGCGTTATGTTAAATATTTCAAGGTTCCCGATTCCACAAAATTATAAAAAGTATACGGCTGTGTAGCGGGGATCAAAACGAGTAATTTCGTGTATAAAGTTTAATTAAACTCCCATTAGTTTGCCGGGAAACATCGATTCTTCCGATCTAGAAAGAGACAGAGACAGTCGATCCGCGTTATGATAAATATTGCAAGGTTCCCGATTCCACAAAATTATAAAAAGTATACGGCTGTGTAGCGGGGATCAAAACGAGTAATTTCGTGTATAAAGTTTAATTAATATCCCATTACTTTGCCGGGAAACATCAATACTTCGATCGCGCGAGAGAGACAGAGAAACGAACAGTCTTTTTTTCGATTTACGGCTAAAATAAATTTTTCTCATTTTATTCAATAACATATTCTTGCTTAGATAACTTTTTTACATAGGGATTAAGCATTTAGAACGATATAATGTTTAAAATAAGGGCACTTTACTCTTGACATTTTACGGTTTTTTCAATTTTCTGAAAAATCCTATCATTAGATTTTTTTAAAAATACGATAATCTTGCTTAACTAACGTTTCTACATAGGGATTAAGCATTTAGAACGAAATCTAATGTCAGAAAATGGCACTTTACTCTTGACATTTTTCGGTTTTTTCAATTTTCTGGAAAATCCTATCATTAGATTTTTTTTAAAATACGATATTCTTGCTTAACTAACGTTTTTACATAGGGATTAAGCATTTAGAACGAAATCTAATGTAGGAAAATGGTACTTTACTCTTGATCGGTACGTTGGGACTTTGAAAATATTCGGGCGTACGCGGCGCGCTCGGCGCTTCGAACAGCTCCGGTGTCCCCATTATTTTCGATTTACGGCTAAAATAAATTTTTCTAATTTTTTTCAATAACATATTCCTGCTAAAATAACTTTTTTACATAGGGATTAAGCATTTAGAACGATACATTGTTTAAAATAAGGGCACTTTACTCTTGACATTTTACGGTTTTTTCAATTTTCTGAAAAATCCTATCATTAGATTTTTTTAAAAATACGATATTCTTGCTTAACTAACGTTTCTACATAGGGATTAAGCATTTAGAACGAAATCTAATGTCAGAAAATGGCACTTTACTCTTGACATTTTTCGGTTTTTTCAATTTTCTGGAAAATCCTATCATTAGATTTTTTTAAAAATACGATATTCTTGCTTAACTAACGTTTTTACATAGGGATTAAGCATTTAGAACGAAATCTAATGTAGGAAAATGGTACTTTACTCTTGATCGGTACGTTGGGACTTTGAAAATATTCGGGCGTTCCAATCGCTCGTCTGTTGCATCATAGCGCGTCTCGGCGCAATCGACCGATTCGCTCGATCCATTATTTTCGATTTACGGCTAAAATAAATTTTTCTAATTTTTTTCAATAACATATTCCTGCTTAAATAACTTTTTTACATAGGGATTAAGCATTTAGAACGATACATTGTTTAAAGTAAGGGCACTTTACTCTTGACATTTTACGGTTTTTTCAATTTTCTGAAAAATCCTATCATTAGATTTTTTTAAAAATACGATAATCTTGCTTAACTAACGTTTCTACATAGGGATTAAGCATTTAGAACGAAATCTAATGTCAGAAAATGGCACTTTACTCTTGACATTTTTCGGTTTTTTCAATTTTCTGGAAAATCCTATCATTAGATTTTTTTTAAAATACGATATTCTTGCTTAACTAACGTTTTTACATAGGGATTAAGCATTTAGAACGAAATCTAATGTAGGAAAATGGTACTTTACTCTTGATCGGTACGTTGGGACTTTGAAAATATTCGGGCGTACGCGGCGCGCTCGGCGCTTCGAACAGCTCCGGTGTCCCCATTATTTTCGATTTACGGCTAAAATAAATTTTTCTAATTTTTTTCAATAACATATTCCTGCTAAAATAACTTTTTTACATAGGGATTAAGCATTTAGAACGATACATTGTTTAAAATAAGGGCACTTTACTCTTGACATTTTACGGTTTTTTCAATTTTCTGAAAAATCCTATCATTAGATTTTTTTAAAAATACGATATTCTTGCTTAACTAACGTTTCTACATAGGGATTAAGCATTTAGAACGAAATCTAATGTCAGAAAATGGCACTTTACTCTTGACATTTTTCGGTTTTTTCAATTTTCTGGAAAATCCTATCATTAGATTTTTTTAAAAATACGATATTCTTGCTTAACTAACGTTTTTACATAGGGATTAAGCATTTAGAACGAAATCTAATGTAGGAAAATGGTACTTTACTCTTGATCGGTACGTTGGGACTTTGAAAATATTCGGGCGTTCCAATCGCTCGTCTGTTGCATCATAGCGCGTCTCGGCGCAATCGACCGATTCGCTCGATCCATTATTTTCGATTTACGGCTAAAATAAATTTTTCTAATTTTTTTCAATAACATATTCCTGCTTAAATAACTTTTTTACATAGGGATTAAGCATTTAGAACGATACATTGTTTAAAGTAAGGGCACTTTACTCTTGACATTTTACGGTTTTTTCAATTTTCTGAAAAATCCTATCATTAGATTTTTTTAAAAATACGATATTCTTGCTTAACTAACGTTTCTACATAGGGATTAAGCATTTAGAACGAAATCTAATGTCAGAAAATGGCACTTTACTCTTGACATTTTTCGGTTTTTTCAATTTTCTGGGAAATCCTATCATTAGATTTTTTTAAAAATACGATATTCTTGCTTAACTAACGTTTTTACATAGGGATTAAGCATTTAGAACGAAATCTAATGTAGGAAAATGGTACTTTACTCTTGATCGGTACGTTGGGACTTTGAAAATATTCGGGCGTTCCAATCGCTCGTCTGTTGCATCATAGCGCGTCTCGGCGCAATCGACCGATTCGCTCGATCCATTATTTTCGATTTACGGCTAAAATAAATTTTTCTAATTTTTTTCAATAACATATTCCTGCTTAAATAACTTTTTTACATAGGGATTAAGCATTTAGAACGATACATTGTTTAAAGTAAGGGCACTTTACTCTTGACATTTTACGGTTTTTTCAATTTTCTGAAAAATCCTATCATTAGATTTTTTTAAAAATACGATATTCTTGCTTAGCTAACGTTTCTACATAGGGATTAAGCATTTAGAACGAAATCTAATGTCAGAAAATGGCACTTTACTCTTGACATTTTTCGGTTTTTTCAATTTTCTGGGAAATCCTATCATTAGATTTTTTTAAAAATACGATATTCTTGCTTAACTAACGTTTTTACATAGGGATTAAGCATTTAGAACGAAACCTAATGTAGGAAAATGGTACTTTACTCTTGATCGGTACGTTGGGACTTTGAAAATATTCGGGCGTACGCGGCGCGCTCGGCGCTTCGAACAGCTCCGGTGTCCCCATTATTTTCGATTTACGGCTAAAATAAATTTTTCTAATTTTTTTCAATAACATATTCCTGCTAAAATAACTTTTTTACATAGGGATTAAGCATTTAGAACGATACATTGTTTAAAATAAGGGCACTTTACTCTTGACATTTTACGGTTTTTTCAATTTTCTGAAAAATCCTATCATTAGATTTTTTTAAAAATACGATATTCTTGCTTAACTAACGTTTCTACATAGGGATTAAGCATTTAGAACGAAATCTAATGTCAGAAAATGGCACTTTACTCTTGACATTTTTCGGTTTTTTCAATTTTCTGGAAAATCCTATCATTAGATTTTTTTAAAAATACGATATTCTTGCTTAACTAACGTTTTTACATAGGGATTAAGCATTTAGAACGAAATCTAATGTAGGAAAATGGTACTTTACTCTTGATCGGTACGTTGGGACTTTGAAAATATTCGGGCGTTCCAATCGCTCGTCTGTTGCATCATAGCGCGTCTCGGCGCAATCGACCGATTCGCTCGATCCATTATTTTCGATTTACGGCTAAAATAAATTTTTCTAATTTCTTTCAATAACATATTCCTGCTTAAATAACTTTTTTACATAGGGATTAAGCATTTAGAACGATACATTGTTTAAAGTAAGGGCACTTTACTCTTGACATTTTACGGTTTTTTCAATTTTCTGAAAAATCCTATCATTAGATTTTTTTAAAAATACGATATTCTTGCTTAACTAACGTTTCTACATAGGGATTAAGCATTTAGAACGAAATCTAATGTCAGAAAATGGCACTTTACTCTTGACATTTTTCGGTTTTTTCAATTTTCTGGAAAATCCTATCATTAGATTTTTTTAAAAATACGATATTCTTGCTTAACTAACGTTTTTACATAGGGATTAAGCATTTAGAACGAAATCTAATGTAGGAAAATGGTACTTTACTCTTGATCGGTACGTTGGGACTTTGAAAATATTCGGGCGTTCCAATCGCTCGTCTGTTGCATCATAGCGCGTCTCGGCGCAATCGACCGATTCGCTCGATCCATTATTTTCGATTTACGGCTAAAATAAATTTTTCTAATTTCTTTCAATAACATATTCCTGCTTAAATAACTTTTTTACATAGGGATTAAGCATTTAGAACGATACATTGTTTAAAGTAAGGGCACTTTACTCTTGACATTTTACGGTTTTTTCAATTTTCTGATAAATCCTATCATTAGATTTTTTTAAAAATACGATATTCTTGCTTAACTAACGTTTCTACATAGGGATTAAGCATTTAGAACGAAATCTAATGTCAGAAAATGGCACTTTACTCTTGACATTTTTCGGTTTTTTCAATTTTCTGGGAAATCCTATCATTAGATTTTTTTAAAAATACGATATTCTTGCTTAACTAACGTTTTTACATAGGGATTAAGCATTTAGAACGAAACCTAATGTAGGAAAATGGTACTTTACTCTTGATCGGTACGTTGGGACTTTGAAAATATTCGGGCGTTCCAATCGCTCGTCTGTTGCATCATAGCGCGTCTCGGCGCAATCGACCGATTCGCTCGATCCATTATTTTCGATTTACGGCTAAAATAAATTTTTCTAATTTTTTTCAATAACATATTCCTGCTTAAATAACTTTTTTACATAGGGATTAAGCATTTAGAACGATACATTGTTTAAAGTAAGGGCACTTTACTCTTGACATTTTACGGTTTTTTCAATTTTCTGAAAAATCCTATCATTAGATTTTTTTAAAAATACGATAATCTTGCTTAACTAACGTTTCTACATAGGGATTAAGCATTTAGAACGAAATCTAATGTCAGAAAATGGCACTTTACTCTTGACATTTTTCGGTTTTTTCAATTTTCTGGAAAATCCTATCATTAGATTTTTTTTAAAATACGATATTCTTGCTTAACTAACGTTTTTACATAGGGATTAAGCATTTAGAACGAAATCTAATGTAGGAAAATGGTACTTTACTCTTGATCGGTACGTTGGGACTTTGAAAATATTCGGGCGTTCCAATCGCTCGTCTGTTGCATCATAGCGCGTCTCGGCGCAATCGACCGATTCGCTCGATCCATTATTTTCGATTTACGGCTAAAATAAATTTTTCTAATTTTTTTCAATAACATATTCCTGCTAAAATAACTTTTTTACATAGGGATTAAGCATTTAGAACGATACATTGTTTAAAATAAGGGCACTTTACTCTTGACATTTTACGGTTTTTTCAATTTTCTGAAAAATCCTATCATTAGATTTTTTTAAAAATACGATATTCTTGCTTAACTAACGTTTCTACATAGGGATTAAGCATTTAGAACGAAATCTAATGTCAGAAAATGGCACTTTACTCTTGACATTTTTCGGTTTTTTCAATTTTCTGGAAAATCCTATCATTAGATTTTTTTTAAAATACGATATTCTTGCTTAACTAACGTTTTTACATAGGGATTAAGCATTTAGAACGAAATCTAATGTAGGAAAATGGTACTTTACTCTTGATCGGTACGTTGGGACTTTGAAAATATTCGGGCGTACGCGGCGCGCTCGGCGCTTCGAACAGCTCCGGTGTCCCCATTATTTTCGATTTACGGCTAAAATAAATTTTTCTAATTTTTTTCAATAACATATTCCTGCTAAAATAACTTTTTTACATAGGGATTAAGCATTTAGAACGATACATTGTTTAAAATAAGGGCACTTTACTCTTGACATTTTACGGTTTTTTCAATTTTCTGAAAAATCCTATCATTAGATTTTTTTAAAAATACGATATTCTTGCTTAACTAACGTTTCTACATAGGGATTAAGCATTTAGAACGAAATCTAATGTCAGAAAATGGCACTTTACTCTTGACATTTTTCGGTTTTTTCAATTTTCTGGAAAATCCTATCATTAGATTTTTTTAAAAATACGATATTCTTGCTTAACTAACGTTTTTACATAGGGATTAAGCATTTAGAACGAAATCTAATGTAGGAAAATGGTACTTTACTCTTGATCGGTACGTTGGGACTTTGAAAATATTCGGGCGTTCCAATCGCTCGTCTGTTGCATCATAGCGCGTCTCGGCGCAATCGACCGATTCGCTCGATCCATTATTTTCGATTTACGGCTAAAATAAATTTTTCTAATTTTTTTCAATAACATATTCCTGCTTAAATAACTTTTTTACATAGGGATTAAGCATTTAGAACGATACATTGTTTAAAGTAAGGGCACTTTACTCTTGACATTTTACGGTTTTTTCAATTTTCTGAAAAATCCTATCATTAGATTTTTTTAAAAATACGATATTCTTGCTTAACTAACGTTTCTACATAGGGATTAAGCATTTAGAACGAAATCTAATGTCAGAAAATGGCACTTTACTCTTGACATTTTTCGGTTTTTTCAATTTTCTGGGAAATCCTATCATTAGATTTTTTTAAAAATACGATATTCTTGCTTAACTAACGTTTTTACATAGGGATTAAGCATTTAGAACGAAATCTAATGTAGGAAAATGGTACTTTACTCTTGATCGGTACGTTGGGACTTTGAAAATATTCGGGCGTTCCAATCGCTCGTCTGTTGCATCATAGCGCGTCTCGGCGCAATCGACCGATTCGCTCGATCCATTATTTTCGATTTACGGCTAAAATAAATTTTTCTAATTTTTTTCAATAACATATTCCTGCTTAAATAACTTTTTTACATAGGGATTAAGCATTTAGAACGATACATTGTTTAAAGTAAGGGCACTTTACTCTTGACATTTTACGGTTTTTTCAATTTTCTGAAAAATCCTATCATTAGATTTTTTTAAAAATACGATATTCTTGCTTAACTAACGTTTCTACATAGGGATTAAGCATTTAGAACGAAATCTAATGTCAGAAAATGGCACTTTACTCTTGACATTTTTCGGTTTTTTCAATTTTCTGGAAAATCCTATCATTAGATTTTTTTTAAAATACGATATTCTTGCTTAACTAACGTTTTTACATAGGGATTAAGCATTTAGAACGAAATCTAATGTAGGAAAATGGTACTTTACTCTTGATCGGTACGTTGGGACTTTGAAAATATTCGGGCGTACGCGGCGCGCTCGGCGCTTCGAACAGCTCCGGTGTCCCCATTATTTTCGATTTACGGCTAAAATAAATTTTTCTAATTTTTTTCAATAACATATTCCTGCTAAAATAACTTTTTTACATAGGGATTAAGCATTTAGAACGATACATTGTTTAAAATAAGGGCACTTTACTCTTGACATTTTACGGTTTTTTCAATTTTCTGAAAAATCCTATCATTAGATTTTTTTAAAAATACGATATTCTTGCTTAACTAACGTTTCTACATAGGGATTAAGCATTTAGAACGAAATCTAATGTCAGAAAATGGCACTTTACTCTTGACATTTTTCGGTTTTTTCAATTTTCTGGGAAATCCTATCATTAGATTTTTTTAAAAATACGATATTCTTGCTTAACTAACGTTTTTACATAGGGATTAAGCATTTAGAACGAAATCTAATGTAGGAAAATGGTACTTTACTCTTGATCGGTACGTTGGGACTTTGAAAATATTCGGGCGTTCCAATCGCTCGTCTGTTGCATCATAGCGCGTCTCGGCGCAATCGACCGATTCGCTCGATCCATTATTTTCGATTTACGGCTAAAATAAATTTTTCTAATTTTTTTCAATAACATATTCCTGCTTAAATAACTTTTTTACATAGGGATTAAGCATTTAGAACGATACATTGTTTAAAGTAAGGGCACTTTACTCTTGACATTTTACGGTTTTTTCAATTTTCTGAAAAATCCTATCATTAGATTTTTTTAAAAATACGATATTCTTGCTTAACTAACGTTTCTACATAGGGATTAAGCATTTAGAACGAAATCTAATGTCAGAAAATGGCACTTTACTCTTGACATTTTTCGGTTTTTTCAATTTTCTGGGAAATCCTATCATTAGATTTTTTTAAAAATACGATATTCTTGCTTAACTAACGTTTTTACATAGGGATTAAGCATTTAGAACGAAATCTAATGTAGGAAAATGGTACTTTACTCTTGATCGGTACGTTGGGACTTTGAAAATATTCGGGCGTTCCAATCGCTCGTCTGTTGCATCATAGCGCGTCTCGGCGCAATCGACCGATTCGCTCGATCCATTATTTTCGATTTACGGCTAAAATAAATTTTTCTAATTTTTTTCAATAACATATTCCTGCTTAAATAACTTTTTTACATAGGGATTAAGCATTTAGAACGATACATTGTTTAAAGTAAGGGCACTTTACTCTTGACATTTTACGGTTTTTTCAATTTTCTGAAAAATCCTATCATTAGATTTTTTTAAAAATACGATAATCTTGCTTAACTAACGTTTCTACATAGGGTTTAAGCATTTAGAACGAAATCTAATGTCAGAAAATGGCACTTTACTCTTGACATTTTTCGGTTTTTTCAATTTTCTGGAAAATCCTATCATTAGATTTTTTTTAAAATACGATATTCTTGCTTAACTAACGTTTTTACATAGGGATTAAGCATTTAGAACGAAATCTAATGTAGGAAAATGGTACTTTACTCTTGATCGGTACGTTGGGACTTTGAAAATATTCGGGCGTACGCGGCGCGCTCGGCGCTTCGAACAGCTCCGGTGTCCCCATTATTTTCGATTTACGGCTAAAATAAATTTTTCTAATTTTTTTCAATAACATATTCCTGCTAAAATAACTTTTTTACATAGGGATTAAGCATTTAGAACGATACATTGTTTAAAATAAGGGCACTTTACTCTTGACATTTTACGGTTTTTTCAATTTTCTGAAAAATCCTATCATTAGATTTTTTTAAAAATACGATATTCTTGCTTAACTAACGTTTCTACATAGGGATTAAGCATTTAGAACGAAATCTAATGTCAGAAAATGGCACTTTACTCTTGACATTTTTCGGTTTTTTCAATTTTCTGGAAAATCCTATCATTAGATTTTTTTAAAAATACGATATTCTTGCTTAACTAACGTTTTTACATAGGGATTAAGCATTTAGAACGAAATCTAATGTAGGAAAATGGTACTTTACTCTTGATCGGTACGTTGGGACTTTGAAAATATTCGGGCGTTCCAATCGCTCGTCTGTTGCATCATAGCGCGTCTCGGCGCAATCGACCGATTCGCTCGATCCATTATTTTCGATTTACGGCTAAAATAAATTTTTCTAATTTTTTTCAATAACATATTCCTGCTTAAATAACTTTTTTACATAGGGATTAAGCATTTAGAACGATACATTGTTTAAAGTAAGGGCACTTTACTCTTGACATTTTACGGTTTTTTCAATTTTCTGAAAAATCCTATCATTAGATTTTTTTAAAAATACGATATTCTTGCTTAACTAACGTTTCTACATAGGGATTAAGCATTTAGAACGAAATCTAATGTCAGAAAATGGCACTTTACTCTTGACATTTTACGGTTTTTTCAATTTTCTGAAAAATCCTATCATTAGATTTTTTTAAAAATACGATATTCTTGCTTAACTAACGTTTCTACATAGGGATTAAGCATTTAGAACGAAATCTAATGTCAGAAAATGGCACTTTACTCTTGACATTTTTCGGTTTTTTCAATTTTCTGGGAAATCCTATCATTAGATTTTTTTAAAAATACGATATTCTTGCTTAACTAACGTTTTTACATAGGGATTAAGCATTTAGAACGAAATCTAATGTAGGAAAATGGTACTTTACTCTTGATCGGTACGTTGGGACTTTGAAAATATTCGGGCGTTCCAATCGCTCGTCTGTTGCATCATAGCGCGTCTCGGCGCAATCGACCGATTCGCTCGATCCATTATTTTCGATTTACGGCTAAAATAAATTTTTCTAATTTCTTTCAATAACATATTCCTGCTTAAATAACTTTTTTACATAGGGATTAAGCATTTAGAACGATACATTGTTTAAAATAAGGGCACTTTACTCTTGACATTTTACGGTTTTTTCAATTTTCTGAAAAATCCTATCATTAGATTTTTTTAAAAATACGATATTCTTGCTTAGCTAACGTTTCTACATAGGGATTAAGCATTTAGAACGAAATCTAATGTCAGAAAATGGCACTTTACTCTTGACATTTTTCGGTTTTTTCAATTTTCTGGAAAATCCTATCATTAGATTTTTTTAAAAATACGATATTCTTGCTTAACTAACGTTTTTACATAGGGATTAAGCATTTAGAACGAAATCTAATGTAGGAAAATGGTACTTTACTCTTGATCGGTACGTTGGGACTTTGAAAATATTCGGGCGTTCCAATCGCTCGTCTGTTGCATCATAGCGCGTCTCGGCGCAATCGACCGATTCGCTCGATCCATTATTTTCGATTTACGGCTAAAATAAATTTTTCTAATTTTTTTCAATAACATATTCCTGCTTAAATAACTTTTTTACATAGGGATTAAGCATTTAGAACGATACATTGTTTAAAGTAAGGGCACTTTACTCTTGACATTTTACGGTTTTTTCAATTTTCTGAAAAATCCTATCATTAGATTTTTTTAAAAATACGATAATCTTGCTTAACTAACGTTTCTACATAGGGATTAAGCATTTAGAACGAAATCTAATGTCAGAAAATGGCACTTTACTCTTGACATTTTTCGGTTTTTTCAATTTTCTGGAAAATCCTATCATTAGATTTTTTTTAAAATACGATATTCTTGCTTAACTAACGTTTTTACATAGGGATTAAGCATTTAGAACGAAATCTAATGTAGGAAAATGGTACTTTACTCTTGATCGGTACGTTGGGACTTTGAAAATATTCGGGCGTACGCGGCGCGCTCGGCGCTTCGAACAGCTCCGGTGTCCCCATTATTTTCGATTTACGGCTAAAATAAATTTTTCTAATTTTTTTCAATAACATATTCCTGCTAAAATAACTTTTTTACATAGGGATTAAGCATTTAGAACGATACATTGTTTAAAATAAGGGCACTTTACTCTTGACATTTTACGGTTTTTTCAATTTTCTGAAAAATCCTATCATTAGATTTTTTTAAAAATACGATATTCTTGCTTAACTAACGTTTCTACATAGGGATTAAGCATTTAGAACGAAATCTAATGTCAGAAAATGGCACTTTACTCTTGACATTTTTCGGTTTTTTCAATTTTCTGGAAAATCCTATCATTAGATTTTTTTAAAAATACGATATTCTTGCTTAACTAACGTTTTTACATAGGGATTAAGCATTTAGAACGAAATCTAATGTAGGAAAATGGTACTTTACTCTTGATCGGTACGTTGGGACTTTGAAAATATTCGGGCGTTCCAATCGCTCGTCTGTTGCATCATAGCGCGTCTCGGCGCAATCGACCGATTCGCTCGATCCATTATTTTCGATTTACGGCTAAAATAAATTTTTCTAATTTTTTTCAATAACATATTCCTGCTTAAATAACTTTTTTACATAGGGATTAAGCATTTAGAACGATACATTGTTTAAAGTAAGGGCACTTTACTCTTGACATTTTACGGTTTTTTCAATTTTCTGAAAAATCCTATCATTAGATTTTTTTAAAAATACGATAATCTTGCTTAACTAACGTTTCTACATAGGGATTAAGCATTTAGAACGAAATCTAATGTCAGAAAATGGCACTTTACTCTTGACATTTTTCGGTTTTTTCAATTTTCTGGAAAATCCTATCATTAGATTTTTTTTAAAATACGATATTCTTGCTTAACTAACGTTTTTACATAGGGATTAAGCATTTAGAACAAAATCTAATGTAGGAAAATGGTACTTTACTCTTGATCGGTACGTTGGGACTTTGAAAATATTCGGGCGTACGCGGCGCGCTCGGCGCTTCGAACAGCTCCGGTGTCCCCATTATTTTCGATTTACGGCTAAAATAAATTTTTCTAATTTTTTTCAATAACATATTCCTGCTAAAATAACTTTTTTACATAGGGATTAAGCATTTAGAACGATACATTGTTTAAAATAAGGGCACTTTACTCTTGACATTTTACGGTTTTTTCAATTTTCTGAAAAATCCTATCATTAGATTTTTTTAAAAATACGATATTCTTGCTTAACTAACGTTTCTACATAGGGATTAAGCATTTAGAACGAAATCTAATGTCAGAAAATGGCACTTTACTCTTGACATTTTTCGGTTTTTTCAATTTTCTGGGAAATCCTATCATTAGATTTTTTTAAAAATACGATATTCTTGCTTAACTAACGTTTTTACATAGGGATTAAGCATTTAGAACGAAACCTAATGTAGGAAAATGGTACTTTACTCTTGATCGGTACGTTGGGACTTTGAAAATATTCGGGCGTTCCAATCGCTCGTCTGTTGCATCATAGCGCGTCTCGGCGCAATCGACCGATTCGCTCGATCCATTATTTTCGATTTACGGCTAAAATAAATTTTTCTAATTTTTTTCAATAACATATTCCTGCTTAAATAACTTTTTTACATAGGGATTAAGCATTTAGAACGATACATTGTTTAAAATAAGGGCACTTTACTCTTGACATTTTACGGTTTTTTCAATTTTCTGAAAAATCCTATCATTAGATTTTTTTAAAAATACGATATTCTTGCTTAACTAACGTTTCTACATAGGGATTAAGCATTTAGAACGAAATCTAATGTCAGAAAATGGCACTTTACTCTTGACATTTTTCGGTTTTTTCAATTTTCTGGAAAATCCTATCATTAGATTTTTTTAAAAATACGATATTCTTGCTTAACTAACGTTTTTACATAGGGATTAAGCATTTAGAACGAAATCTAATGTAGGAAAATGGTACTTTACTCTTGATCGGTACGTTGGGACTTTGAAAATATTCGGGCGTTCCAATCGCTCGTCTGTTGCATCATAGCGCGTCTCGGCGCAATCGACCGATTCGCTCGATCCATTATTTTCGATTTACGGCTAAAATAAATTTTTCTAATTTTTTTCAATAACATATTCCTGCTTAAATAACTTTTTTACATAGGGATTAAGCATTTAGAACGATACATTGTTTAAAATAAGGGCACTTTACTCTTGACATTTTACGGTTTTTTCAATTTTCTGAAAAATCCTATCATTAGATTTTTTTAAAAATACGATATTCTTGCTTAACTAACGTTTCTACATAGGGATTAAGCATTTAGAACGAAATCTAATGTCAGAAAATGGCACTTTACTCTTGACATTTTTCGGTTTTTTCAATTTTCTGGAAAATCCTATCATTAGATTTTTTTAAAAATACGATATTCTTGCTTAACTAACGTTTTTACATAGGGATTAAGCATTTAGAACGAAATCTAATGTAGGAAAATGGTACTTTACTCTTGATCGGTACGTTGGGACTTTGAAAATATTCGGGCGTTCCAATCGCTCGTCTGTTGCATCATAGCGCGTCTCGGCGCAATCGACCGATTCGCTCGATCCATTATTTTCGATTTACGGCTAAAATAAATTTTTCTAATTTTTTTCAATAACATATTCCTGCTTAAATAACTTTTTTACATAGGGATTAAGCATTTAGAACGATACATTGTTTAAAGTAAGGGCACTTTACTCTTGACATTTTACGGTTTTTTCAATTTTCTGAAAAATCCTATCATTAGATTTTTTTAAAAATACGATATTCTTGCTTAACTAACGTTTCTACATAGGGATTAAGCATTTAGAACGAAATCTAATGTCAGAAAATGGCACTTTACTCTTGACATTTTTCGGTTTTTTCAATTTTCTGGGAAATCCTATCATTAGATTTTTTTAAAAATACGATATTCTTGCTTAACTAACGTTTTTACATAGGGATTAAGCATTTAGAACGAAACCTAATGTAGGAAAATGGTACTTTACTCTTGATCGGTACGTTGGGACTTTGAAAATATTCGGGCGTACGCGGCGCGCTCGGCGCTTCGAACAGCTCCGGTGTCCCCATTATTTTCGATTTACGGCTAAAATAAATTTTTCTAATTTTTTTCAATAACATATTCCTGCTAAAATAACTTTTTTACATAGGGATTAAGCATTTAGAACGATACATTGTTTAAAATAAGGGCACTTTACTCTTGACATTTTACGGTTTTTTCAATTTTCTGAAAAATCCTATCATTAGATTTTTTTAAAAATACGATATTCTTGCTTAACTAACGTTTCTACATAGGGATTAAGCATTTAGAACGAAATCTAATGTCAGAAAATGGCACTTTACTCTTGACATTTTTCGGTTTTTTCAATTTTCTGGAAAATCCTATCATTAGATTTTTTTAAAAATACGATATTCTTGCTTAACTAACGTTTTTACATAGGGATTAAGCATTTAGAACGAAATCTAATGTAGGAAAATGGTACTTTACTCTTGATCGGTACGTTGGGACTTAGAAAATATTCGGCCGTACGCGGCGCGTCTCGGCGCTTCGAACAGCTCCGGTGTCCCCATTATTTTCGATTTACGGCTAAAATAAATTTTTCTAATTTTTTTCAATTACATATTCTTGCTTAGATAACTTTTTTACATAGGGATTAAGCATTTAGAACGACATATTGTTTAAAATAATGGTACTTTACTCTTGTGATTTTTCGGTTTTTTTTGATTATTTTGAAAAATAAATTTTTGTAATTTTTTTAAATACGATATTCGTGATCAGTGAACGATTTCACATATGGATTAAGCATTTAGAATCGTGCGGAAGCGTTATTAAAAAAGTTTACTCGATGCGATGGGACTTTGAAAAGTTTGTGAAAATTTTCATATTGGGAAAAAATGTGTAATTTTTTGTCTAGTTTACGGTAATGTAATTTATTTTAATGTTTACTATAAATTTTTTTTTCGTTCGTTCACGCGCTATGTTACAACAGCACGGCCGGGCGGTCTGTTGCCGCGGCGGTTTACACTCATAAGCGCGCGTGCTATTCGGCCGGCGGCGCCGGCGTCCTTGCCGGCCGTTCGGTATCTATAAGAGATACACGGTCCGTGCGAGGCGGACGGAGCAGAGCGGGTTTTGGGCCAATTCTACGATCTCGGTCGAGAAGCTGTCTCAGAGCTCCTTCGGGGCTTCGGTCCTGACTGTTTCGTGCCGTTTACGTTACGGACTTTTCTCCACACAGCGTGGCCACGGGTCGGTGTCTTTGACCGAATGGCCCATATGTGGCAAGCCCTACGGGGTTGGTTACCCGTATGCACTTTGTATGTATACTCGTACTCACTGAGCAATCGACTCTTCTGTCCGAGCGATGGAAAAATTTTTTAAAATGCATCTGTAAGATTTGGAAGCAAATCGTACCAATTGAAAACTGTGGCTAAAATGAATAGCCCAGTGGAGAGAGAAAACTATCAAAAAACTGATTTTTTAAATCAAGAGGTGTCAGAAATCGAAATGCCTAGCGCGAGCGGAAGAACACGCTTTCTCGCCAGTCCAGCATGTGTCCTGTCCGTTCTTCCTCGGCTTGCCGATTTTGCCCAGATCAGAGGTTTCGTGCTTCCGGCGGTCAGAAGATCAGTGTGAGCGTACGCGCTTCCACGACTATGGCATCACCCATGTACTTTTTCCTTTGAATATATTTGAGTACATAAAAAATATTAAAACATATAGAGAGAACTGTGTCTTGGATCTTAAAAATTTGTCAATAGCGATGATATATTATTACTTAACTTGAAGTATTTGTACGTTTTAGCTGGGACGTACATTTATCTTACAAGATGTTAATAGCGAGACTCTTGAAGATAAAATTATCTTGTGATTTTATGAAGGCAAAGATAGAAACGTACGAAGCTGGCGTACGTAGAAAAATGTGATTTTATGATAGAACAAAAATATAATACGTACGTTTTTGGGCGTACGGTAAAATATCTGTATGGTAGAAAAATGAAAGAAATTGAGCGTTAAAGAAGATATGTTACAAGCGCGGAATGTGGCAAAACTTGTACATATTTGAAAGAGAAAAGTGGTGTGTCGACCTGACATATATATATGAAACAGGCGACGATGGAAAAGGATTTAAATTTTGTCCATTTTATATATACATATTGTATAGTTCCCTGGTTGATCCTGCCAGTAGTCATATGCTTGTCTCAAAGATTAAGCCATGCATGTCTCAGTACATGCCGTATTAAGGTGAAACCGCGAATGGCTCATTAAATCAGTTATGGTTTCTTAGATCGTACTAAAATTTACTTGGATAACTGTGGTAATTCTAGAGCTAATACATGCAAAACAGAGTTCCGACCAGAGATGGTAGGAACGCTTTTATTAGATCAAAACCAATCGGTGGCGGGTGTTTACACTCGTCCATCGTTTGCTTTGGTGACTCTGAATAACTTTGTGCTGATCGCATGGTCTTATAGCACCGGCGACGCATCTTTCAAATGTCTGCCTTATCAACTGTCGATGGTAGGTTCTGCGCCTACCATGGTTGTAACGGGTAACGGGGAATCAGGGTTCGATTCCGGAGAGGGAGCCTGAGAAACGGCTACCACATCCAAGGAAGGCAGCAGGCGCGCAAATTACCCACTCCCGGCACGGGGAGGTAGTGACGAAAAATAACGATACGGGACTCATCCGAGGCCCCGTAATCGGAATGAGTACACTTTAAATCCTTTAACGAGGATCCATTGGAGGGCAAGTCTGGTGCCAGCAGCCGCGGTAATTCCAGCTCCAATAGCGTATATTAAAGTTGTTGCGGTTAAAAAGCTCGTAGTTGAATCTGTGTGTCACAGTGTCGGTTCATCGCTCGCGGTGTTTAACTGGCATTATGTGGTACGTCCTACCGGTGGGCTTTGCTCTTCACGGGGCGGTCCAACTAATATCCCATCGCGGTGCTCTTCACTGAGTGTCGAGGTGGGCCGGTACGTTTACTTTGAACAAATTAGAGTGCTCAAAGCAGGCTACCTTCGCCTGAATACTGTGTGCATGGAATAATGGAATAGGACCTCGGTTCTATTTTGTTGGTTTTCGGAACCCCGAGGTAATGATTAATAGGGACAGATGGGGGCATTCGTATTGCGACGTTAGAGGTGAAATTCTTGGATCGTCGCAAGACGGACAGAAGCGAAAGCATTTGCCAAAAATGTTTTCATTAATCAAGAACGAAAGTTAGAGGTTCGAAGGCGATCAGATACCGCCCTAGTTCTAACCATAAACGATGCCAGCTAGCGATCCGCCGAAGTTCCTACGATGACTCGGCGGGCAGCTTCCGGGAAACCAAAGCTTTTGGGTTCCGGGGGAAGTATGGTTGCAAAGCTGAAACTTAAAGGAATTGACGGAAGGGCACCACCAGGAGTGGAGCCTGCGGCTTAATTTGACTCAACACGGGAAACCTCACCAGGCCCGGACACCGGAAGGATTGACAGATTGATAGCTCTTTCTTGATTCGGTGGGTGGTGGTGCATGGCCGTTCTTAGTTGGTGGAGCGATTTGTCTGGTTAATTCCGATAACGAACGAGACTCTAGCCTGCTAAATAGACGTAATTATGGTATCTCGAAGGCTCTCGGCTTCTGCCGGTGGGGTTTTTACTACCAACGTACAAACAAATCTTCTTAGAGGGACAGGCGGCTTCTAGCCGCACGAGATTGAGCAATAACAGGTCTGTGATGCCCTTAGATGTTCTGGGCCGCACGCGCGCTACACTGAAGGAATCAGCGTGTGTTCCCTGGCCGAAAGGCCCGGGTAACCCGCTGAACCTCCTTCGTGCTAGGGATTGGGGCTTGCAATTATTCCCCATGAACGAGGAATTCCCAGTAAACGCGAGTCATAAGCTCGCGTTGATTACGTCCCTGCCCTTTGTACACACCGCCCGTCGCTACTACCGATTGAATGATTTAGTGAGGTCTTCGGACTGGTGCGCGGCAATGTTTCGGCATTGCCGATGATGCCGGGAAGATGACCAAACTTGATTATTTAGAGGAAGTAAAAGTCGTAACAAGGTTTCCGTAGGTGAACCTGCGGAAGGATCATTACAATGTTCCAATATATCTCAAAGAGAGAGGAGAGGAGGAGAGAAAATGAATTCGATTAGTTTGTGGATAAGAATTCATATAAAAAAAAAAGATATTGTTGAGCCCGCCAGATCATTCGTGCGTGATTTACACGGCCAGACGTGTGTACTACACGTATTAGGCCTTTGATCTGCGTTGCGTAGGCCACAACAAATCTTTCAAAGAGAGAGAGATATATGTGTTGTTGGGGTTTGTGATTATGAAGGTGCCCCAACGCACAAAAATATATAAAAATGTACAAAGTTGGGATGTGGTGTGGTGGAGAAGAGTTGGGCCCGACCAGATCATTCGTGCGTGATTTACACGGCAGACGTGTGTACTACACGTATTAGGCCTTTGATCTGCGTTGCGTAGGCCATCTTCCTTCCAAGACACACACGTGTTGGGGTTTGTGTGATTTTATGATAGTGCCCCAACACGGAAAAATAAGCGTACGAGAAGAGTTGGGCCCGACCAGATCATTCGTGCGTGATTTATACACGGCCAGACGCGTATTATATTACACGTATTAGGCCTTTGATCTGCGTTGCGTAGGCCATCTTCTCGATAGAGAGAAAGCCAATGTATTCTTTTTTCTTTCTTTACACACACACACACACACAGTTGTAGTAGGACAGGGAGGGATGCGAGCGTGCTAATCACGCTTCCTCAAGTCTTCGCTGTGGTGTAAAAAAAAAAAGAAAAAAAGGAATCGTTGGGAAAGTCCAAAGGACGAAAATATCGGGCAGTCTGAAGATAACTTAATGCTCGTTTACATTGGTATCAAGAGAGACCGGCTTGTGTAGCTCGTTTCAATGCTGTGTCGTTGTCATTGACACCCTACTCTGTTGCGCGCTAGTGGCAGCATGAGCGTGGGACGTATATATATATGACACCCAGCTAGAGCCGGCCGTGAGTCCGTCCGGTGTAAATAACGACGAAAGGAGAGAGAAACTTTTCGAATCCAGTATCGGGTTGATAATTGTCCAGTTTGAATATCCATATCCCCGTCGTTTTTGGAGGTGATATACTCTCTGTGTTTCTTCGATAGAAGGCTTTTCAATGTTCTATTCGCTCCGACCGTCGAACTTGCAAGAAAACAGTGGTTTTGGATTTGCTCGTA